>NC_077227.1:9742895-9967895 GCF_027887165.1 Monodelphis domestica | reverse complement strand
GCTGGGGGAGGAGGGGGAAGAAGGAGAGGAGGGGGGAGTGGGAGGACTTTTCCCCCTCGTTTTTACAAAGGCACCAGGCCTCCAGCTTGGCAGATCCTCTCCAGCTTCCAGGGCTCCCTCAAGGGGTGGAGAGATGCCTGAGCAAGGCAGAGAGGGGAACTGCGAGAAGGCCCATCGCCTCCCTGGGCTGCCAGCCCAGATGGGATGAGGGTGGTGAGACAGCGCCTGGCCCCCGGGATGGCAGGCTCCCCCCGACCCCTGCAGGAGGCCTCAGCGGGCAGCCTGGCACAGGCTCTCGCCAAGGGGCTTCCCGGCCACATCCTCGTCCATGGGCACGCTCTGGGCAGCCCCTCTCTGCCCCTCTGCTTCCTGGCCGGCTGGAGCCACGCTCGAGGAGACCCACTGGGGCTCCTTGGAGCCCTGCCTGCAAAGGAAGGGTGGCCGGCTCGCTGGGCAAGCACGTGCCCAGTTTCTTCTTTTTTTCGTTTGGATTGTTTCCCAGCCGGGTGCAGAGGAAGGAGGCTGGAGAGGGAGTCAGGACGTTTGGGCCACCCTCTCACCTGTGCCAGCGCATAGCTGGTGCCCGGGGATGAGCCAAGCCAACAAAAATGGATTACACTTCCATGTGTGCCAGGCCAAGGCCCAAATGCAAACCACCCCTGGTTAGGAATGCCCACGGGAGGGGGGGGGCATTGAAAGAGGAAGAGAGCGCTGACAGCCAAGGCTTCTGGTAGGAGATACCCACTTGGGCTGATCCTTAAAGGAAGCTGGGAACTTCATCTCTCCTGGCCTCAGTTTCCCCCCCCACCCCCGGGAAATGGGTATCATCATCATCCAAACCTCCAGAGATAGCACGGAGAGTGGACAGAGAGGCAGCCTCAGAATCAAGAAGCCTTGGGTTCAAGTACTGCCTCTGACACACCCTGGGCAAGTCCTGCCCACTCTGAGTCCCCTAAAGCAACCCTCTAAGAAGACCAACCCAACGTGTAATAAGCCCCAAAGCACAGCCGAAACGGGAACTGTTCCTGTCGCCCAGAATTTTGCTCGTCTTGGAAGGACTGCCAATCAGTTCTGCCTCCCTGCCTCCTCCCACACACGTGCACACACGCACGCACAAGCACGCACAAGCACGCACAAGCACGCACGCACACACACACTGTGACCTGAACTTAGATAATGAGAAGACTTTGGGCAGGGCCATGAGCGTGCTAGGACATTGGGAGACATCCAGTCCCTCTCTGCCGGCCACTCCTCTCATCCCTCCCCAATTACTCCCCTTCCAGGGACCGTTTCACACAATTGTGGCCACAGAGACCCGGGAGAACGTCCAGTTCAAGCCGCCTCCCACACTCGTTCTACAAAAGGAGGAAACTGAGCCCAGGGAGGGGAGGGGACTTTGCCAGGGTCACGCAGCTAATAAAAGGCAGAACCAGGACTCAGAGCGAGGTCCTCAGCCTCCAGGCCAGGGGTCCCTCCACCCCATCCCACTGCCCTTCTCCCAGATTCAGGCCAGTAGAAAGAGGCGAATAATGAAAGCCGGACACCAGCACTCGGCTGGCAGAGCTGGGCTTGGCTGGTGGGATTTGTGGAGCAACCATGCTATCTGCCCATTTGGAATTGTGGGAGACAAAACGGGGCTTCACGCTCTCTGTGTTTGGCCCGAGCTCTCCCATGAGGAGGCCTAAACTCCACGGGAGCCGGATCATGCCAAAATATCCAGAGCTGCACGTAGTGTGATAGCGAAGAACAGAAAACACGGCGTGTGCCCATTTACTGCAGAAAGGCTGAGTGACCGTGGAACAAGAAAGGACGGCTGCGGGATGCAGACAAACGGGAGCAAAGGGAATGAACTGAGGAAGGGAAAGAAACCCCAGACACAATGATGTCAGCAACAGAAATGACAAGACTGGGGCAGCTGGGTAGCTCAGTGGATGGAGAGCCAGACCTAGAGGCGGGAAGTCCTGGGTTCCAATGTGGCCTCAGACACTTCCCAGCTGGGTGACCCTGGGCAAGTCACTTGACCCCCATTGCCTGGCCCTTACTGTTCTTCTGCCTTGGGACCAATACACAGTACTGATTCCAAGATGGAAGGTGAGGGTTTAAAAGGAAGAAGAAGAAGAAATTACAAGACTAAGCTACCAGGTCTGGTCCTGGAGAGCCGAGATCAGAAAACCCTTCCCTCCATGGGGAAATGATGGACTTTAGGGGCAGGAGAAGGAATAGGGAGCCACTGAAGTTTATGGAATAGAGAGAGCAGCAGTGTTCCGGCCAGACCAGTCACTACGTTGGGTGTTTTCTCTTCACTTGTTTTTTCTCTGTTTCGAGGGAGGCCTCCATTGGGGGGGGGGGGGGGGATATCCAGAAATGACCCCGATGTGAAAACAAAAATTGCCAATTAAAACTCCTTTTAGAAACAAAAAGCAAAGTCAGCCAGTTCCCTCCATTTGGCTGGGCACCGGAGAGGGCATCAGACCAGTTCTGGTGGGAGTCTGCTCTTCTGCTAGCAATCAGCCTCCCAATCCCCCACTCTAGGTGTCTAAACCATCCTGAAAACAAAGCGGGTTCTCAAGCAGAATTTGAGCCCATTGGAGCCTCATCCCGAGGCAGTGTCCCAGGCTAGGTTGGGCTGATGGCAAGGCTAGCAGGGAGGGAAAGGAAAGCCAGTCTGGTCTCCAGGGGCAGACTCTGCTTCCCCCAGTTTGAACACAGGACAAGTTGTTTCCAAGGCTCAAGGCTACCACTCAGTGGCACCTCCAAGAATGACAGCCCTTTCCCATTGCCCACACAGCACAGCCCTTGGACCTTCCCCCAAGAAGACGATGAGGGCATCTCAGGAAATCGGTCAGTCAATAAACATTGATTAAGTGCCTACTGTATGCCAAGCTTTGGGGACACAAAAAGAAAAAAAATAAAAGCAGGCACAATCCAACCAGGGAGAGAGCAAGCAAACAAATCAATCCAAACAATTTATACACAGAATTAACAGGAAATAATTAAAAGAGGGAATCTAACAGAATTAACAGGGGTTGGAAAAGGCTTCCTGTAGGAGACAGAATGTCAGTTGGACTTGAAGGAAGCCAGAAAAGTCCAAAGGAAAAAAGGAAGAGGAATGGCATTCTAGGCATGGGGCACATCCAGAAGAAATGCCTGGCATTGGAATGGGAAGTCTCTTCTTTGGGGCAATAGCCAGGCAACCAATGTCAGTGGATTAAAGTACTTGGAGGGTAGTGTAGTGTGAGAAAACTGGAAAGATAGGAGGTAGCTAGGTTGTAAAAGCTTTGAATGACAAGCAGAGGATTTTGTAGTTTGATCCTAGGGTGATAGGGAGCCATAGGTGTTTATTGAGCAGGAGAACAGTGCCTGGTCAGACCAGAGCTCTTTTAAGATAGGCAGACTCAGCAGCAGCTATTGCAATGGTCCAGGTGTGAGGTGACAAGGCCTGCATTCAAGTAAAGGCTGTATCAGAGGACAGAAGATAGCATGGGAGAGATGGATTCTGCAAAGGTGAAACTAATAGGCTTTGCACCATATTGGATGTAGAAGAGGAGACATGGTGAGGAATCTGGGATCATTCTAAGGCTGTGGAGCCTGAGGAACTGGGGGAGATAGCATGGCCCTCTACAGTAATAGGGAAGGTTGAGAGGGAAAGCTAATGGGTTCTGTTTTGGATGTGTAGAGTTTAAGATGGACATCCTCCAATCACAGAAGAAAAACAACTGCTTGATTACATGAGTCGAGGGAGATATGATTGGATAGGCAGACTCCAAATGATCATCCTTGTGCAAACATCAACCACATGAAAATAGGTTTTGACCAAGGACACATGTAAAACCCAGTGGAATTGTGTGTCGGTTACAGGAAGGGGTGGGGGAAGGTGAAGGAAAGAATATGATTCTTGTAACCAAGGAATAATGTTCTAAATTGACTAATTAAATAAAATTTTCAAAAAAAAAGATGGACATTCTCCAGTCTGAGATGTCTGAAAAACCTTTGGAGAGGTGAGACTGGAAGTCAGCAAAGAGGTTGGTACAGGATGGATCAATGGAGAATCATCAGCAAAGAAATAGAAATTAAAGCCATGAGATTGATAAGAATTAGGGTTAGACTGGAGGGATTCCATGTGAACTGGAACGACATCCAGGAACTGATGCAGAGTGAAAGGAGCAGAACCAGGAGAACATTGTACACAGAGACGGATACATTGTAGCACAATCAAATGTAACTGACTTTACTACTAACAGCAATTCAGAGGGACTTATGAGAAAGATGCTACCACACCCAGAGAAAGAACTGTGGGAGCGGAAACACAGAAGGAAAAGGACTGCTTGACTACATGGTTCGATGGGGATATGGTTGGGAATGTAGACTCTAAGTGATCAACTAGTGCAAATATTAATAAGGAAATAGGTTTTGACCAATGACACATGTAAAACGTAGGAGATTTGCATGTCAGATATGGGAAGGGGTGGGGGGAGGGGAGGGAAAGAATATGATTCTTGTAACCAAGGAAAAATATTCTAAATTGACTAATTAAATAAATTTTTCCAAAAAATTAGGGTTAGAACTGGAATTGGGGTCCCCCTCTGGCCATAAGTTCAAGGGAGAAGGGGTGTGTGGTGCTCTGCTGGGCACCGAAAGCATCTGCATGTCAATGGGGCTTGATTCAATCTGGCATCAAACGCCGTTACTCCTGCCTGTTAAATGGGCATATTGTATATCCTATAGCTGATGGCCAGGCAGCCAATGCAGAAGGAAGAAGAAAGCAGTCCAACCTGAATTTGTAGGATTTCTCAAACTGCTCGCCTTGATGCTATCCTGATTCCTGTCTACACTATTCCTCATTTCCCCTTCCAGGATGATACTGCAAGTTTCTTAAAGGAAAGGATTCATTTCTCTACGATTTTCCTCATCCTCTCAGCATGGTGCAATGGAAGGAGCTTTGGTTTGAGCTGAGGAACTTGGGTTTATCCACTCCAGACAAGTGCCGAGTCCTGTGCTCTGCCCTAAGCGAAGTCATCAAAGGACTTAGCCTGCCGCTTCCTTCAGGGAGCTTCCAATCTGGCCAGCTTCATTTTGAACGAACATTTCCTGGTCCTCCGCAGGGCACCATGCCAGGCACAGGCTGGGAGATCCAGAGGGGGTTTGCTGTAGTACAATGGGAAGGGGGACAGAGTCCATCCAAGAGGGCTCAGCTGGAATCCCAACAAACACTCCACTACTTGGGTGACCTTGGACAAGTCCTTTCACACCTAGAGGCCTCAGGTACACGGACTCTGGGAATTGAAAGGAACCTCAAACCCCGTACTCCAACAAGAATCCAAACAGACGGTGGCCCAGCCTTTGCTTAAAGCCATCCCCCGTCTCCAGAGGAAGCACCTCTCACTTCTGGGTAACTTCTGGGAACCCTTTTTCCTTCCACCATCTGCCCATTTGCTCCCTCCATCTACTACCTCAATCTGTTTTGTGGGGCCCAACAAGGCACGTCCAATCCTTCTCTCTGAGCAGCCCTCTAAGTGCACGAAGACAGCCATTGTGGGCTCCCTGGGTCTTCCAGGCTCCTTCTACCAGTCCTCATACGGCACGAGGCAGTTCCCGGTTGGGGAAGTGCCCACAGAGGGCCCTTCCAATGCATCAGTGTCCTTCCTAAAGACCAGAACCAAAGACAAGACCCTAAAAGAGATGTGACGGGAGGAGACGGGAGCAGCCTTGCACTCCGTGTCCTAGACGCTCGGGTTTTCTTTTCCTTTGTTTTTTCATCCCTTACCTTCCGGCTCAGTATTACTTCTTCAAGACGGATAAGGCTAGGCAGTTGGAGTTAAGTGACTTGCCCAGAGTCACACAGCAAGGAAGTATCTGAGGTTAAATTTGAACCCAGGGCCTGCTGGACTCTAGGCCAGGCTCTCTAACCACTGTGCTACCTGGCTGCCCCTGCAATAAAGTTACAAATGCATCAAATAAAATACAAAGATTACAAAGGAAACAGAACTATTTTAAGACCCTCGAAGGAGCGGGAGAGATCTCTCGGCTCTCCTTCAGCTATAAAGCCAATCTAGCTCCATCCAGCCTCTGAAGGAGCCATTAGCCGAGGCACTGGGAGGCAAAGACCAAAGCCTCCCGAAACTAGGGGTGGATTATGGCTGTCCTATGAAGGAGCAGCCCTCCCATGTTTACAGAGCCCTTTGCAAACACTCATTACCTAGTGTGATGCCTTGGGAGGCAGGAGCTAGAAGTGTCCCCATTTTACAAAGGAACAAACTGAGGCCAGAAGAAGCGAAATGATTCAATCAGAATCCCACTCCTAGTAAGAGGTGGAAATGGAAATTGAACCCAAGTCATCCTCGCCGGAGGCCTCGAATGCTCTTCACGAAGGTATATTCCTGTCAAACAGATCTGTGATCATGTGTGTCAGGGCATGTCTTCCCGAGTCCCCAGGAGTGCTGAGAGCGCCGCCCCCCCCCCCCCAGGACAAGAGGCCACTGAAGGCCCAAGGGAGCAGTGGTGCCATCTTGCCTTGAGCCCTTCGCTGTACAGAGGGGGAGCTCGCTGAGCTCTGGGCCTCCTCCCCGGCTTCTCGACACTCCTTCCCTTAGTCCAGACCCCACATGGGAGGCCAGACCTCGGCTGAACAGGACTCGGGGTCCCTGCTCATGGACTTTGTCCTGGGCTGTTGGGCAAAGTTGGAGAGCAGGAATGAGTTCGAGGCTGCGCAGTGAGCACCAGGGCTCAGGTGGCTTCCTGATTTATGCCCCTGAGGCCACTATTCTCAGCCAATGGCACCCAGTTGAAGAGTCGACACCCAGAGCCAGCTAGGTTGCTCAGTGGTTAGAGAGCCGGGGCTCTAGGTAGGAGGTTCTGGGTCCAAAACTGGCCTCAGCATCTTCCCAACTATATGACCCTGGACAAGTCCTTGGCCCCCATTGCCTCACCATTACCCCTCTTCTGCCCTGGAACCAATGCACAGGATGGATTCTACCACAGGAGGTAAATGGTTTTAAAAAGGCCATTTCTCCTTTCTGAGACTCAGTTTCCTCCAATGTAAAGTGGGAGGGATATTTATTGCATGCTCTTGGGAGAGGAGGCAGCGGGGAGGTGCAATGGGTAGAATGCTAAAGCTGGACCTGGGACCCTGTAGGCAGCCCCCTGATCTGTGAATGTGTGGGGCTGCATTCGATGACCCCCACGGCCTAAGGCTCGGGGTCTAGGCGCCTTAAAGGGCCAGGAAATGGGAATTACCAGAAATCCTTGGTTTTCCTGGAGCTTTGGGCTCCCAAGGAGTCTGGGCGGTTCTGCTAACACGGATGATCACATCCAAAGCAAATGCCAAAGTACTCCAAAGGGACGGCTGCCTTAGTAAGTAGTGAGTTCCCCATCTATGAGCGTATGCAAGCAAAAGGGGAGATGCCCTGGCTGGGGAAACCCAGTTCAGATGGGAGGCCCCCTGGAGGGGCCCTTGGAGCGACAGCAAGGAATTCTGGGTGATCTCTTGCTCGTTATGCCTCCTAACTGGCCCCCTTCCTCCCTCTGAATTAACGTCCCCAGCCAGTGGGCCAGGCTGCTTGTGGTCGGGCCCAGGATGCTCCCCGCCCTCGGGCTGCCCAGCTGAAGAACGCCTGTGTCCATCCTCGCCTCCCCAGGCTTTAAAAACAAGCCCACACTGCCCCCGTGTGGCCGAGCAGCAGCCCGGCTTCCAGGCTCTCATCGCCGGCTGGACCGCGTGGGCTCACCTCCGGCCTTCTCCAGCCGCGGTCCCAGCGGAGGCCCAAAGGCGGGGCGTCTGGGACACGGGGAGGAGGGAGACGCTGGCCAGGAGCCCCTCACTGCGGGCGGACGGATCCCCGAACTCAGCCCCGCCCCGCCCCCGCGGCGGCATCTACCCCGGAGGACTGCCGTGCCCAGAAGCCCTCAGCGCGGGGCCCGCAGCCCCCCCGGCCCCCGCCCCTCCACCACCCGCCCCGCCGACCCCGGGGTGGCCCCGGGACTGAGAGCTCCCCCACGGGAGAGCACCAGGACTTCTGCTTCGGGATCCACAATTGTCGGGCCGGAGAAGAGACTTGCCCGAGATCACCCGGGAGGGTGAGATTTGAACCCAGCTCCTCGGTGCTCTGACCCCGGCCCGTGCGGGCGCCCCCTCATCCTCCCTGGGCTTTTCAGTCAAGCCAGCTCCGGGAGCTCAGCGGCTTCGGAGGGCCAACGGAGGCCTGGGACACTGCCGGGAGCCACAGCTCTGGCCCCAGGCAGGGTGTGGACTCCTTCCTCTCAGGGGGACAAAGGCACGACTAGAGGGGGATGGGAAAGAGGGATCGGGTCCGAATTCCAATCCTGCCACTTTAGCGGACCTCAAACAAGGAAAGGGGAGAGACAGGGCGGCTCACTGATCCCTACCGCTGCCCCTTAAGCTCGTGCTTAAGGCAGCTACTGGCGCTGTTGAGAGGGGGTTGGACCTAGAGTGGGGAAACCCTGAGTTCAAATTCGGACACTTATTCGCCAGCTGACCCTAGGCAAGTCACTTAACTACTACTGCCTCGGTTTCCCCCACTGTACAGTGGATGTTTTGTTAGTCCCTACCCCACAGAGTTGTGAAAAAAAAATGAAATTGAAGGCGCAACATAAATGCTTGTTCCCTCGCCCCTTCCTAGGAGGTTTTTGGTTCTCCAAGATCTAAAGCCCACAGCTGGAAGAGGGGTCAGGCCCCTCCTGTTTGCCTGCCCCTCACAGCCCTGCCCCCCCCCCCAAAGAAGCAAGGAGAGCCCATGGAGGCTAGAGCGAATCTCCTAACAATTCAGGCTGGCTGTGGAGGTAGTGAGCTCTCCGTCCCTGGGGGTCTTCGGGCAAAGCCCGGATGGCCCTCTGCTCAGCTTTGCTGGGCCTCTTCGGGGCGTCTCTGTCCTTCTTTGGCCCTAGAGGGCACACCTGGGTCTGCTGCAGGCCTGGACTGGTCGGTGCTCCATGATGTCCTCGATGGTGCTTGAGGGGTTCAAATAAGAACCACCAGGGATGGGGGGGGGGCGATTTGGGCTGCTCTGAGGCAGGAAAGGGGCGCCATCACTAGAGGGCAGCAAGAAGGGGTTCATTTCCTGAGGAAAGAGGCCTTTCAGGGGCCGGAGAGCCGACCATGAAGGAGCCTCGGACAAGACCGGACAGGAAAACCTGTCAGGATGACAGCGACAGCAGAGAGCAGAGCGCCAGGACAGCTTAGAAAGTAAAGGGCGGGACTTGTCCCAGGCTCAGTGGACGGAGAGCCAGGCCCAGAGACCAGAGGTCCTGGGTTCAAATCTGCCCTCAGACCCCTCCCGGCTGGGTGACCCTGGGCAAGTCACTTTGCCCCCATGGTCTAGCCTTTACCACTCTTCTGCCTTGGAGCCCATCCACAGGAGTGATTCTGAGATGGAAGGTGAAGGGTTCAAAATATGTTTCAAAAAAGGAAAAGCCACAGAGGAATCGGTGTGGGAAACAGATGGATGATGGGGAAGACCTGAATCCACATCCCCTTCCCGTGGCTTGATTATCTGAGACTCCCTTAATCGCTATTGTGGCATTAAGCAGCTAATGCTAACATGGCTGGAGTGCCTGGAGTCCGGAAGACCTGAATTCAAATCCAGCTTCAGACACTGACGAGTTGTGTGACCCTGGAAAGGTCACCTGGCCTGTGTGCCTCCTTTCCTCAGCCGGAAGATGGGGGTAATAATAGCAGCCCCCTCATAGTGGTCGTGAGGATCGATTGAGATTGTGTTTATGAAGTGCTTGGCACAGTGCCGGGCACCCAGGAGTGGCTACAGAAAGGGATCTCCGGTGTCCTCTCATCCTACTGCCTCAAGCTACAGATGAAGAAACCGAGGCCTTGAAGCCTTTAAGGGACTTGTCCAAAGTCTCCCAGCAAATCAGGGGCCTCTGATCCTCAAAATCTAGCGCTTTTCCCTGCGGCAGCTTCTGGTTCCCAGTGCAGAGCCCTGCTGTCCACCAGTCACAGACACCACGCCTTACCCCCAGGTCATTCATACTGGGCTTGGGGGCCACTGAAACCTCCAGCTCCTCTTTTACAAGAACATCTGCTTCTCCCAGGCACCCTCACGCTAGATACAAACACTCCTTTTTTAGAGACAGAAAGAGTGCGGAAAGCAAACGCAACAACAGAGAGGGCAGAGCTTTGCCAACACCTCCCAAGAAGGACAGCTTTGGCATGGTGACGACAGTCCACTTTATTGGGCGGCACGTTCTTGCCAGGGTCCAAGTAGCCTTTGTCCACGTGGGGGTCCTCCCAGCTTCGGCATCTCCCTCAATCCTGGTCTAGAATTCGAGGAGGACCCCGGCGGGAGAGCTGCAGGGACCCGGGACACACACACAAAAGTCATCCGGGCAGTTACCAGGAAAGACTCGAACGCTCGGACTTCCTGAGCTGAGGTGGGTGGGTGCCATTTTGAAAGGGAAAAGGCAAGCAAACGCCAGCAGAGGCTCCTTCCAAGCTGAAAGGCGTCCCTTCCGGGGGGCAGGCAGGCTAGGACGAGGGGTGGGTGGGGCTCAGGACGTCCCGGCAGCCACGAAACGTGGCCCCTCACAGCATCGGGGGGCCTCAGCAGAGCCCCAAAGGGTTCAGGGCGGCAGTCTTTGAAGTCATTCTAAGGCGCTTCCAGGGGGCTGAGCCATGACCATGCTAAGCTGGAGAGCAGACACGCCCGTGGCCAGGACCGGCCCTCGCCCTGCTGGAGACGGCACCGTTGGCCGCTCTGCTTGGGAAAGGGGGGCTTTCAACAGGCTCACAGAGTGAGAACCTAAAGGGACCCTTGAACCCAGGCCCTGATTTCAGAGGCAAGGAAACAAAGAGGTAAGAGGTTACGTGGCCACGGCTAATGGGGGTCAGAGGAGGGCTACAAACTGGGGTCTAATGACTTAGATGGAGAAAGATTAAATGATCTGCCCAGAGTCACATAACTAACTAGTCAGAGTCGGAGGGATTCAAACCCGAGTCTTCCTGACTCGGAGTCCAACCCTCTGGCCCCTGGGTCACACAGTCTCTCTCTTGAAAGAAGGGGGTTTCTTTAACCTGATGGAGAGATGCCCTGGAGAGGGTGGCAAGGAGATGGCAGCTGTCTTTAAGGCTTTGAGGGTTCCCCCACTAAACTGGGCTGTAGAGGGCAGAACCAGAACTGGCAAAGGGCTGCAAACAGGGAAACCGAGGCTCCGTGTCAGCCAACCACTGGCCCTCCTCTCATACAATGGGGCTCTAGTCTCTTAAGTGTCACCAGGGTTAGAGCAGCCTCGGTCAGAAGGGCCCCATCAAGCACCACGGGCATGTGGGCGCCGGCCTCTAGCAGACTTTGCTCCCTGAGATAAACATGGGGGCGCGGGCAGGGCGGGGGGACCTTCACCCCAGTCTGGGGTGAGCTTCAGCTTCGTGATTCCAAGGGTGAGCCTCCACTTCCCCATCTTTAAAATGGGGGGAACCAGGGCTCTCATTTGGGGGTCTAGATCATCAGAGGGAGGGGACGGTCCACGTGACCGAGATGCTGCCTTGCCAGTCCAGATAGGCTCCGTGGCCACGTGGCCAACCAGTCAGAAGGAGGCAGAACGCTTGGGGAAAGCACAAATCAGGCCGAGGAAACAAGAGCGAGAGTGAGGCGCCACTCCTGAGCTGCGCCTCTGCCACGGGCAGCTTCATTCGTGCTTCCTCATCAGCCCCAGGATCTCATCATAGAGCCTCGAGGGGGCGTCCAGACCCCAGATGAAATCCAGATGTTCCCACTCGGGGATGTTCTTGTGGTACACCAGGTTGGTGATCTGAGTCAGCAGGAGGCCCGTGTCCTTGGGGTCCGCCAGCCAGTCCCGGCTGCCAGTCCACATGGCCGTCGGGACCAGCATGTCCTTCACGCGATAGAACGGAGGGCGAGTCTGGAAAAGAAAGGCCCAGGAAGGGAGCGTTTAGGCCCAGCACGAGGAGAGCCACGGTCCCAGAGCCATGTCAAAGGAGCAGAAGGAGCTTCCTTCCAACCGAGGGGCTGCCGCCTTCTCTTCCAAGCCACGGCAAGAAGCCACGCCTGGCACGGGAGGGCGGCATTCCCCGCTCTGGCTTGTTATGGGGGGTGCAAGTGTGGGAGGAAGGAAGGGAGGGAGGGGAAGGGAGACCCCACTGCAGGCCCACCCACCATCTGCGGAGCAAAGGAAGGAGCCCGCAGGGTCCTCCACTGAGGCTCATCGCAGCCCCAGAATCCTCACCTGGTTGTAGTGAAAGTAATTCTTATCTTGGCTTCCCCAGTCATAGGCTTTAAACTCCCCAGTTTTGAAAGCCTAAACAAGAATTTGAAATAAATGGAAAGGTTAGAAAGAGCTCACAGACCCATGGGAGGCGACCTCAAGGACCCGATCCCCCTGCCACAGCAACCAGCGAGCCACCATTCACGTATGGAATAAAAACCCCGACCTTCTTCCTGTCTTAGAATCCGTACTGTGTGCTGAGAGTGGTAGAGGCTAGGCAATGGGAGGGAAGTGACTTGCCCAAGGTCACACAGCTAGGAAGTGTCTGAGGCCAGATTTAAATTCCGATTTGAATCCCTGTCACTAAGCCTAGCTCCCCATCCACTGAGTCACCTAGCTGCCACTCAACCCTCATTTATCAAATGAGCTAGAGCCTGGAAATAAAAGACAAAAATGAAGAGGGCCAGTCTTTGCTTACATCCAATCCTCACATCCTAAGGAAGCCGTTTCATTCATTGACTCTAATGAACGTGGAGCAATGGAAAGCGCCCTGGCCTGGAAATCGGGGGGTCTGGACTGAGACTCTGCTTCTGCTGTGTTAGGCAAGTCACTGTACCTCAGTTTCCTCGTTTATAAAATGAGGTGATTGGGGGCAGCTGGATGGCTCAGTGGATGGAGAGCCAGGCCCAGAGATGGGAGGTCCTGGGTTCAAATATGACTTCAGATACTTCCTAGTAGTGTGACCCTGGGCAAGTCACTTTACCTCCATTGCCTAAGTTGGAACCAATATGATTCTAAGACAGAAGGAAAGGATTAAAGAAAAAGTTGATCTCCTATTAGAATGTGAGCTCTTTGAGGGCAGGGAAGGACTTCCTTTTGGTTCCCATTTGTATCCCCATCATTTAGCACAGTGCCTGGCATACAGGAGCCTTAATAAATGCTTGTTGACTTCAGGGCAACATTTTTTTCATTTCCAGCCCCTGATATTCTCTCCACATAGAAGCTTCCCTTGTAACAAAAAGTAACAATGCGCCTGCTTCCCGGTGCCCAGTGTGGAGCCTCCCTGGGTGCCACCCCTTTCCCAAGCAAAGACAAGTGTCTCCTTCCATTCTGTCAGAGGAAGATGGTGTATAAGAGGGAATGACCAGAAGCAATGAAAAAACTGAATTTTGAAGAAATGTCTCAGAAGAAGAGCAGATGGAACCCCAGATGACATCGGGGGATGGGATGGAATTTCCAGCCAGGCTCAAAAGGCCGTTGGGGGAACACCAAGAGGTCTTGTCCTGGGTTCCTGGAGCCGGGAGGGAGAACTACACTTGGCTGTGGAGATACACAAATCTCTCAATCCTTTCACCTGAGCAGCAGAAGATCTTCTCTCTCAACTGGTCACAATCTTTAGGATAAAGACTCCTTTTTTCCCTTAGGGGAACCCAGAGCTTCTTTCTAAAGAAGACTTCCTGGTTCAAACCCTCAAGATCTGTATAGGGAAAATCACTAGGGATTTCCTTTTCCATCCTGTTTACCCTTCAACCCTCTATATCTAAATAAAATGGACATCTTGATTTGAATAGAAACTTGAATCAGAGTCTGTGTGTTAGGAGGGGAAGCTCAAAAGCATCACTTCAAGAAGGAGGCTGAAGGGAAAATCTGACTTGCTCTTTTAGTCTAGTCAGACTGACTCCATTGGCCAACAGCTCAACTTGGGGGAAGGGGAGGAAGGAAGGGAGTGTCACCTTGTATTCAATCCCCAAGTGTTCAGCAACTTTGGTTCCTCCTTCAAATCCCCCACTATTACAATTTTGGCACCCCAGTGAAAAGACAGAATCTGTCTCAGGCAACAGAAAGAGGGGTTGACAGTTGGAACCCCTAAACAAGGGTAATCATTTTGAGAGGCTCAAGGACAGAGGAGTTTAGTTTATAAAAAGAGAAACAAAATGTGACAGATACTTTTGTGGGCTTCTGTATTCATAGCAATAGGAATTTACTGGACATACTGCATCATCTACAACACCGTGACATCTGTAATGATGCACACAGTGGAACTGATTGCTAATTCTACATCTTTACTAACTGTAAACCTTAAAATTTCTTAGGCTTGTGAATGATTTCCTTGTCACATAACTCAGTAGTTTGGCAGGTGGTGACTCAAATCTACGTCATCCTTATGGCTACCATTCAAACCCCATCTTATCTGAAATCTGTTTTGAGGATGCTATCACCAAGAAAGTCAGCACAAATACTAATTTAGATAACAAACTGGAAGACCTTGTAAAAAAGATGACTATTTGGCAAAGATAAGGGCAATGTTAGTGAGATGGGGACTGCTGAAACAAATAAGGATAAAGTTGAAGACAAAGTTAATCCAGGCTAAAAAAGATAAAACCAATGACACAACAGTTGTAGAAAAGGTTTCTAGCAATACTAAGGAAGGTAGTAAACTAGACAACATAACAACAGATGTCACAGGGGCTCACAAAATCATGCCTTTCCATGACATGGCACGGATCACTGATGGATCAGCCATTTTGCACACAAAGGTGCACAAGTCTTTTACCACCCAAGACTTGGAATCGCTGAAGAAACAGTTTCCAAAATTTGTCTCTGAGCCTTACAAATGTGTAAAGGAGCTGAAAAGGGTGTTCAAAGTTAATGAACCTGATTTTCAAGATACTGAACTTATAATGGAAGAAGTTTTTAGCCCCCATGAACAGAGACAATTTGTGGGAAAGACCAGGCAGGATGAGAGCTTGACTGACTGGCCTAGGGCACATTAGCATGAGGATTTTGATTTTGTAAGACCGGCTAATTTCACATACCTCAAAAGAGGCAGGGAAGACCTCCTACAAGCAATTAGATCATTTTGCTCTAGACCAAAAGCTTGGAGCAAGTTTGACAGGATGGTCCAAGACAAAAATGAACACCCTGCTAGTTATATTGACAGGTTAACTGAAAATATTGAATCAATAATGGGAATTAGCCAAGCCTCAGGAATCAGTGACCCATATCCGGAGGCAGTTTCTAAAAAGATGTAATCAGCAGTTGAGGAATTTCTTTAGGCATTTTTTCCCTAAACATGATTCCATCACAATCTCTGAACTTAGGGACATAGTCACATATCTCCATGAGAATCAGAAAGTGCAGGAAAGGGAGAAAAATGAGCTAAAGCAGAAACTGCAAGAGACCAAAGACACATTGAGACATAAAGAAATTGAAGAGGTGAAAAACTTAAATACCATCAAGACTTAAGACTAGACCTACTTATCAAACTCAGAGAGGTCAGAGAGAAACTAGGAAATATTTTATGTGCAATAAGACCAAACACATAGTTAGAGATTGTTATATGAAACAGAAATATGAACAGAGTCACAACAGAAACACAGGACATCAGACAAATACCCAGAGCAAAAGTTATTATAAGAATACCAAGAGCTATTGTGAACATTGTAAACTTAAGGAATCACACACACCAGATTTGAAATCTATGCAGGAAACTCTACTTAAAAAAGAAAAACCACATTATTCAGATGTTGTGGCAAAAGGAAGATATAAAGCATGAAGCCAGGATTCAGAATTGTTAGTGCAAGAGACTGTGTATGGGGGAAATTAATGGACTATTGTCAAAAAAGAAGAAACAAAAGGGATTGAAATTAAAATATGGAAAGGGTGATGGTGTTACAAGGGTGGTATTATAGGAAATTATAGGTTCTGTGAGGAAGGATTAAAACAAAATATTAGTAAAAAGCAGAGAGGTTATGGAGATGGAAACAGAGATCAGAAATATAATAGCAAAGATGAAACAAGATTCAGATGTGGGGAGTATAGTAATTGGACAAGAGAAAAACAAAGAACAAGTTAAAGCATATTTAGAGAATTTCTTTGAGTGCAGATTTGGTTTAGGGATTGGTCAGAGAAGGAAATGTTATACAAACTTACACCACCACTATAAATTTACATCAGTAAAAAGACAACAAAATCACAATTCTCTAAGCCATTTCAACAATGTAAAAACAGAGAAAACTGTTACAAAGAAACCTGTAACTGAATAAACTGAATATAAAGTTAATACTCTAACAGAACTAAACAAATTCCCACCTGGACTAATTGAAAGGACCAAGACTGTTTAGGGACTACTCCTATGGACAAAGGGACTAGTTTGAACCCTGAAGCTGAAATATTTCATCCATTACTGTGTAACAAGGAAAGTTCAAAGCTAAGTGATTGTATGCCTGGCAAAGGGGTTGGCATGACCAGTCAAATTCAAAATCTTGGGATGTTAACCTCATTACCAGAATATGCAACAGACATATTTGAAAATATTGATGGAATTCAAAAAATGGCAACTGCCAAGGTGGCTCAGTGTTCAAACAGCCAGCATGATGTCAACATTCGAAATGCAAGGGAAGTGTCGGACCCTCTGTGTGAGAAACAGCAGGCAGCTGTCCATGGTTTTGATTCTCATTCCCACTCAATGAAACAGTTTAAGGAACACAGAGTTAATGGAGAACAGTCAGGAAATGATTTAAACCAAGAAATTTTAATTAGTCCAACCATACAGTCAAAAGCTGATATAGGAGCAGTGCAAATCAACAATATGACAATTGGTTCATTAACAGCTGATACACCTGAACCATATGTATGGATTAAAGTGGGAAAGAAAGAATACACAGATGTCAATGATATAGGGGAAAGTGCATCTGTTCTACAGTCATTCCCAGAAGATATCACCATAAAGGGAATGGTTTCTACCTCAACAGATTCAAAAGAGGGAGCATATAAGAAAAACCCTGAGATAAAAGATATGGTAGAACCTGTGCACTTCAGTAACATCATAGCAGATCCTCAACATGTAGTAAACTCACAAGAATCAAATTTGTCACTACAGAACAAACATCTAGAGCATATTACTGGGCAACAGTGAGAAAAACAATTGGGAAATATAGAATTCACTGACGGGGTCAGACCAAGACACAAAACCTGACTTAACAACACCTGACACAGGATTATATGATACTGAACAAAATCCAATGAAAGACCTGAAGATTATAGAAATTAGTAACGAAGAGTCAGACTCAGACCCAGATGATATAGTACCAAATGGTAGAATAATAGTTGACCAAAATAGTGATGAAGAATGAGAACCCTATGAGTACATCAAGCTCTCTGATAAAGTTCACAAAGACTGGGATGAGTGGGACACAAATTGGTATAGTGAACAAATGAATTCAGAACAAACAAGCTTTTCTAACTGATTCTGATGATGAAGCAATGGTAAAAATAGGAAACTATCAGTAGACGAAATACTTTATATTGCTAGAGTCAATAGTTATGACGAATTTTGTAGGAAATTTGACTTGGGGGTAGTGACGCTGAAGAAATATGATAAAGAACAAGCTGGAGAAGAGATAGACAATAACACATCTGTTTTCTCTAACTTTGAACGTCATAACAAAACAGATATCATCTATTGAGAAGATTTGGGACCAGGACTGGTTTGAGTTTCATAAGGTAACAAATAACATGAAACCTTATGAGAACCCAGACTGATACTAGGTATAAGATCTGACATAAGAACCACTAAAAAACCTTAATTAAATCAGAAAAACCCCTAAGCTGATAATGACAAACCCTGACTACATAACTAAGAAAAGTCCAAAGACCCCAGTAAACAAAGATGGGAAATATCTTAGATGCTATTGGAGCACCTTACCGACACAGGATGAAACCATGAATCTGATATCAAAGGCACATAAAAGCAACTTACAGATGAGAACTGAAACAGGTTACCCTGATCTCTTATCCTCCACCTAAAAAACAATCTCTACAGGGGGAGGAAGGGAGGGAGGATATCCAATGGAGATATTAACTAATAGTGTCAGGTATCGCACGTAAAACAACATTATGCCCACAATATTGATAGCATTACAGAAGATCTAGAGAAAAATCCCAAAGAAAATACAAAAGAAATACCAGAATCTGAAGTAATGCCAAATGCCCTAGCAACAACTGAAATTGCCCCTATAAATGAGAATAACAAGAATGAGAGTGAAGACGAAATAACAGAATAAATGCACTACACTAAAATATAGGATAATTCTAGGTATCAAGAAATACCTCCAGTTAACAAACAAATCTCTGCTAACATAGAACAAAACTCTGCTTATATAGAACAAGAATCTCTGCTAACACATAATATCAAAAAGAATTTCTGTTTAGATCAACAATCAAGGTTAAACCAAGAATAGAAAAGTTTCCATCTCCAGATATCCAGATATCCAAATTCAAAATCTCAAAACCCAAATCATACATTAAAACCATATGATACACTTATTAGATTAGATTACATTTTTTATTTTTTTATTTTTTATTTTATCTAATATTTATATATTATATATATAAATAATAATTATCTAATACAGATTAGAAAACTGCATTGCATACACCCATACATGAAGATTGCATAATAGAAGACTGACATGCACACATGAAGATTTCATGCTTACTTACATGCACATGCACACATGAAGAAAATGAATCTTATAATGCATGCATACGATAATCTCACACACTTGCATGATCCTGTATTTTAAAATCATCAGAGAACAAAGGACTTCAATCAAGGTGAGACGACGGGCAAATATGAATGCTGTACAGAGGAAGCCACAGGACCTGTATAGTTGTATTCAATCAACACCAAGGCCACCAAGAGAACTTTAAAATCAAAGACTGATGATAATGGGTCACGTAAGATTATTTGTCATACATGTTAATTTCACATATAGGGAAATGCATTCACATATACACTAAAATCATAACATGAAGAGGATTCAGTGACAGAGTCAGTCTACAGCAACATGAATTGGCACACACACACGTTTATACACACTGATATTTTGGGGGTTGCATCGTACATAGGATCAACCTATTTGAGCTTCTGCAGGGCTCCTGCAGGCAAGAATATACAAAGATTCTTGTCTGAATGACTTCTGGTCAGGACTCATGTAAAAAGGCGTCAGAGCTGTACATCTGTAAAGTTTGTATAGGAAAACAATGTACATTTGTAGGGTACTAATGAACTGACTTACTAATATAGCTCCAGAATGCTAATATGCCGATTGTTCACACACAGGGAAAGAGGAGCTTGGGGAAGTTCGGAACTAGAGCTAGATCAGAGACAGAACGATGCTCTATCTTCGGATATGAGTTTAAAAGAAATAACAGAAATCTTAGGAAATAACAGAGGTTATCCGAGTTGCTAGATAGATAGAACATTGTTGTGGGTCACTTTGATGGGAAGATTTAGTTGGTTACAGAAAACCGTTACAGTGTTGAATATGTTCAAAATACTTCTGATTTTGAATTCTTTTTCCTGCCCTTCCACTTTCCTCTCACCCTGAATCTTAGCATGGAATGTAGAGTTTGGGATAGTGAGAAGAAAGTGGGATTTGTTATTTGGGGGTGGAACACTTAGGAGAGTGTAGTTGATAAAATAGATAGTAGAAGACATTCGCTAAGTACTGAACTCTAGTCCAGAAGTCTGGTTGACTTTGGATGAACACAGAAATGGGGGATGTGTAAGAGGGAATGGCCAGAAGAAGAGCAGATGGAACCCCAGATGACATCGGGGAATGGGATGGAATTTCCAGCCAGGCTCAAAAGGCCATTGGGGGAACACCAAGAGGTCTTGTCCTGGGTTCCTAGAGCCGGGAGGGAGAACTACACTTGGCTGTGGAGATACACAAATCTCTCAAGCCTTTCACCTGAGCAGCAGAAGATCTTCTCTCTCAACTGGTCACAATCTTTAGGATAAAGACTCCTTTCTTCCCTTAGGGGAACCCAGAGCTTCTTTCTAAAGAAGACTTCCTGGTTCAAACCCTCAAGATCTGTATAGGGAAAATCACTAGGGATTTCCTTTTCCCCCTGTCCTTCATTACCCTATATCTAAACAAAATGGACATCTTGATTTGAATAGAAACTTGAATCAGAGTCTGTGTGTTAGGAGGGGAAGCTCAAAACCCATCATTTCAAGGAGGAGGCCGAGGGAAAATCTGGCTTGCTCTTTTAGTCTAGTCAGACTGACTCCATTGGCCAACAGCTCAACTTGGGGGAAGGGGAGGAAGGAAGGGAGTGTCACCTCACATTCAATCCCCAAGTGATTGGGAACTTTGGTTCCTCCTTCAAGTCCCCCACTAATACAATGGCTCACCCATGAAATGGAATGTGGGTCTTTGCTGTTACTTTCCAATGGCCCAGTTCTGAATTCAATGCCCCCGTTCCTTTCCTTTTTGCAAAAAGGCTTCAAACCAGTCAGCTCCCATCAATCCCTCGGTCCCAGATTCTTAGGCTTATTCCAAATGAGCAGCTGTCTAGAAATTCTGCCTCCATCTCTGAGCCCTGGGAGCTCAGCCAGGACCGCCCAGGGGACCTGTCCAGCCATAGCTGTGGGCAGAGTCCACACTGCAAGGATAAAGGAGCAACAATCATCCAGAGATGCCGGCTTTGGGATCAGTCTCCCTCAGAGGCTCCTTTTACACGTCTAAAGTACTTCCACCAGGCAGCCCTCCCAGGGAGCACTTTGTAAAGCTGAAGGCCCTCTGGAAATGTGGCTCTCCAACATCCCCCAGATGCCAGCCCCTCTCCAAGGCCAGGATGCCACAAAGGAGCTCAGGCTCTGGGCCATCCCTCTGAAGCTCTCCTCTATCAGGGAACCCTGGAATCCAGGAAATGCTCATTACAGCCATAGTATGCCTTGGAAGGGGCCAACAACAACAAGGACAAATCTCCAGAAACTGCCCAGGTGAATCGAGCCTGGTTAGAGAGACTTTGTCCACTTCTCCACGGCTTTTTCAGGCTGCTCCCTGGCAGCCTATGGTTGGTTCCTCTCGCTTGAGCTATCTGAAGAGCCTTTTAGTGGGTCTCCCTGGCCCCAAGTTTCTCCCTGCTGCCCTAAGTTGCTTATGGGATTAAATCCTTTGGAGGTGGCTCTGACCCTATCAAGAAGGTTCAGAGGCTGCTTCTGCCTCTAGGATCAAATATAGACTCCTCTACTTGGCATTTCAAGCCCTCCATACTTCCTCACGTCCAGCATTCCCTCTCTGGTCTCCATTCCTCTTCCAGGCTGTCCCCCCATGCCCAGGGTGGGGTGCTCCCTCCTTACCTCCACCCCACATCTGGAGACCAAATGACAGCGGCCAGGGCTCTGGAGGATGGACAGAAGGGAGCTTTTCATTGACCTACTTAGCCAAACAAAAACTGGCCCTGAAAAGTAGAGGCCACAGACCACGCTGTGGAAATGAGGCACCCCAAGGTGGCCAGACAGACCCAAACAACCTGACGGGCCTGGCCATAACTGTGTCCACGCGGCGCACAGCCACAGTGGTGTGGGTCTGAGGAGGTCCAAGGCCAGGACTCCCACAAGCCATCGCTCCTTTGCTCATGCCCTTCCTCTCACTCCTCCTGTGTCTGCGCCTTGGGGGCAGATATGAGACAGGAACTAGCTGGACATTCCCGCCTAGCCAAGCATTCTGAAGATCCCGGCTCTGGGTTTTCAGGTTGGCCCCAATCCTGATGCCAGGATGGATGAGAAGAAGACAGAGGACTCTGGGAGAATCCGGTCATCCTCTCAAGTTCGACACTCCACTGACGACCAAAATAACAAGTATTACAACGATGGGAAGACAGGAACACGGGGCCCGTGGCGGGACTGTTTCCTGGTCCAACCACCTGGAGAAATACCAAAACAAACACTGCCCTGTCTATACTGACCCTGAGCTCGGTGAGACCCTCACTCCTAGGTGTGCCCCAAAGAGGTGAGAGGCAGGACAAAGACAACCCCAGAAGAAGATTTAGAGCCACGTGTGTTGTTGCAAAAAACCAGAAACGCAACAATAGGGGAAGTGATGGGAATCTGTAAAGGATGGAATGGAAATGACAAACAGGAAGAACTCAGAGAAGCCCGAGAGGAGCTCGATGCAGAACAGAAAAAGCAGACACAGGAGGAGAGCACACAGGACATGCACAAGACTGAGACTGACGACGAAAGGATTCAGAATAAAGCAGAGGCCCTGATGGAGAGCAGGAGGGTCAGACACGGCCGGTGCGCTCGTTGGCTTTGCTAAATGACTTTGGCTACAAGATAGGTGTGTGAGGAGGGGACGAGCCACTGGGGAGCCAACATGATGTAAAGAAATTGTACGGATTTTTTTATTTCAAGCTTATCGTCCTCCACTTCTACCCCTCCAAAAGTGCTCTTGGGCCCTGCGGGACTCAGCGGGGACATTCAGTCCAGTAAGAAGTTCCCTAATGAAGACAACGTTACAAATCTGATCTCTGCATGGCCAGACACCAGGGCTAGAAGGTGCAAAAAGACCCATTAAGGATGGAAATCAGGGGAGAAAAGCCCACTAATGAAGAAGATCTCAAAGCAGAGCAGGCAGAGGGACCGCTAGGTGGCTCAGTGGGTAGAGAGACAGGCAAAGAGATGGGAAATCAATTTGGCCTCAGACACGCTGTGTGACTTTGGGCAAGTCACTTAACCCCAACAACTTAGCCTTTACTGATCTTCTGTCGTAGAACAGATACTTAATGCCAACCCTAAAACAGAAGACAAGAGTTTGTTTTTTAAATTAAAAAAAAAGAGAAGCAATGATGGTAACTCCACATATATAACTTTTTCTAATTTCTTACTTCTAACCAGAGAAGGCCAGCCAGGTGGCTCCGTGGATGGAAAGCCAGGCCTGGAGATGGGAGGTCCTGGGTTCAAATCTGGCCTCACATATTTCCTAGCCACAGAACCCCGGGCAAGTCACTTCATCGCAAGGACCCCTCTTCTGCCGTGGGACCAATACACAGTATCGATCCTAAGACAGAAGGCAAGAATTGATTTCATAAAAATAAGACAAATGCGGGTCAGGAGGAGGGGAGAGAAGAATCCAGGTCAGCCGAGGAGCGTGGGGCGAGTGCTGGGCCCTCCAGGGCCCCTCGGCCGCCTGTATGTGCTCCAGGGTTTCGGACGGTCCAAGCTCTGGACACGGCAAGGAGGCGGCCTCCAAGAAGGGCCCCCCGAGGGTCCGGGGCCTCTGCTGTCTCCCTGCTGCCGCCTCAGGTCAGACGGACCCTGCAGCAGCCCAAGCTTCCCGTTCCTTTTCCCCAAACCCTTTCGTCTTCATATCGGTTCTGAGACAGCAGGGCGGCGAGGGCCAGGCCGTGGGGGTGAAGGGACTCACCCAGGACCAGCCAGCTAGGAAGAGTCTGAGGCCAGACTGGAACCCAGGACCAGCCTCCAGGCCTGGCCTATCCCGCGTCACCCAGCCCGGGCGGACCTGGAGTCACGGAATCACCTTCTCGGTTACCGAGGCGGGAGGTGAGCCGAGCCCCCCCCCCCCCCCCCCGGGTGAGCTCAGAGTATCCGGCCAGAAGCTGGGGGGGGAGGGGGGGCCCTAAACCAGGAGGAGGGAAGCAGAACCTCTCAGAGCCCTGCGCTGGGAGGCCTTTTGTCCAAAGAGGAAACCGAGGCACGGAGACAGCACGTGACCAACCCAAGGCTCCAGCCCCCCAGACCCTGCCCAGCGCGCGGAATCGCCCCTACCTGACTCCAGTGGAGCATGTTCTGTATCGACGTGCCGGCAGGATTGTGGCTGCTGTACACGTCCACTCTGGACTGCAACACAAGGAGACGTGGGGGGGGGGGGTGAGCCCGAGCGGGGGAGAGGCGGCCCCCCGGCCTGCAGGGGAGCCCCAAGGCCAGGCGGGGCAGCTGCTGCCTCAGACAGTCGCCCTCCGACCCCTCTGCAATCTCTGCTGCCCGTCTCCGATCCTACCCGAGTTATCGCTGCTTCCTCACCCAGAACAGGACGAGGGCCGGGATCGCCTGTGGGGTGCCTTCCAGGCCCGGCCCAGGAGCCGAAGGGGCAGATCTGGGCCTGGTCCTCGGGCCACCGGCCCTCCCGCCCCTCCTCTCCCATCCCCTGGGGGAGACAGAGCCCGGCTACCAGGCCAGCCTTGGCACGATGCACAGCTCCCTCCTGAATGCAGCTAAAGGGGCCCGGCCCCTCCCCCAACACCCAAGACTGACCCAAGGAGGAAAGCTGAGAGGAGGGAGGGAGGGAGGGAGGAAGAGGGAGGGAGGGAGGGAGGAAGGGAGGAAGGGAGGAAGGGAGGAAGGGAGGAAGGAAGGAAGGGAGGAAGGAAGGAAGGAAGGAAGGAAGGAAGGAAGGAAGGAAGGAAGGAAGGAAGGAAGGAAGGAAGGAAGGAAGGAAGGAAGGAAGGAAGGAAGGAAGGAAGGAAGGAAGGAAGGAAGGAAGGAAGGAAGGAAGGAAGGAAGGAAGGAGGGAAGGAGGGAAGGAAGGAAGGAAGGAAGGAAGGAAGGAAGGAAGGAAGGAAGGAAGGAAGGAAGGAGGGAAGGAGGGAAGGAAGGAGGGAAGGAGGGAAGGAGGGAAGGAAGGAGGGAAGGAGGGAAGGAAGGAAGGAAGGAAGGAAGGAAGGAAGGAAGGAAGGAAGGAAGGAAGGAAGGAAGGAAGGAAGGAAGGAAGGAAGGAAGGAAGGAAGGAAGGAAGGAAGGAAGGAAGGAAGGAAGGAAGGAAGGAAGGAAGGAAGGAAGGAAGGAAGGAAGGAAGGAAGGAAGGAAGGAAGGAAGGAGGGAGGGAGGGAGGGAGGACAGAGGGAGGGAGGGAGGGAGGGAGGGAGGGAGAACAGAGGGAGGGAGGGGAGGGAACAAAAGAGATGAGAAGAAAGGACCATTAAAGACTCATGAAAAGCCAATTCTTAAAGCAAAAATACCATATTGAGGTTGTGCTCATTGAACCCACAGAGCACAAACAGGAGGTTCCCGCAGAGCTCCTTCAGTAAACTGTGGGTGCACACGTGGGTCCCCAGCCACTTCAAAATCCAATTTTCGGGGAGAAATTCCTTCGTTCCAAATAAATCCTGCACAGAAACAGAAATGCCGGCAGCAAGTTTCAGGGCGAGGACGCTTCCCCAGAGCCACCAGAACGGAATCAGCGCTTGGGCCCGAGACAGCTTCTGGCTGGCTTCTCTCTTCCTCATCCTTTTCCCCCTGGACTCCTGCCAGCCAGATGGGGCCAGAGACGCCCAGGAATGGCAGGGAATTGCCCAGAGTTCAGTCAGGACATGTCGGAGGAGAGTTCACATGGCTTCTACTTCCAGGTAGGAGACCTACCAGACTATAATAGCACAAGGTGGCACCATAGCGCTAATCCAGCCTGACACTTACTAGCTGTGTGACCCTGGGAAAGTCACCCATACCTGTTTGCCTCAGTTTCCTCATCTGTAAAAGGAACTGGAGAAGGAAATGGCCCAGGAAACCCCCAACAGAGTCACAAAGAGTTCATCACGGCTGAACATGGTCATCCCTGGGCCAGAGGCTTCTCTTCCACAGAGAGGAACCCCGTCCCCATTCCTCCCAGAACTAGAGGCAGCAGAGCACAGAGCTCAGGAGCCTGGCGCAATCCTCCTCACAATTTGAAAACCAAACCAAACCCTGGACTACCCGCTCTGCGGCCCCCCTAAACCTATGGTGCCGAGCATTGGCCTTCTGTGGGCTCACTTTTTTCTTGGGGGGGGGAGGACTAAGTGGCCCAGGAGCCCCCCAGGGCTCAGTCGGTGGCCCCTCGAGCTCTCTCTCCATCCAGGATCCCTACCTTGAAGACGAAATCTGGGAAGTTCCCCAGCTTGGCCAAGGGGCTGATGCTGAACTTGACAGTAGCCGCGGGCGCCAAGGCAAAAAACATCTTGATCTTCTTGGCCAACTGGGGCAAAGTGGAGAAGGCGATGAGGGCTGCGTGGGAGGAGACACAAGACAGGGATTCAGGACTCTGTGCCCAGGGAGCCAACACGGATTGGGCGCGTGTGCGCTGGCGCCCTCCAAAGGCACTGAAGAGCCCAGGGGCCTCTCTCGGGGCTGCCCAGCTCCCAGGCCAGCAGTGTCTGCTATTGACCCAAGAGAGTGCTCGGGCTAGCCTCAAGGACGTGTTAAGTGCATGTTCCTCAAGCTGCCTCAAAAGCGGCTGGAAGGAAGCCAGGAGGCCTGGCTGGGCCTGAGCTGAGGCTGCTGCGCCATCCACCAGGCTAGAGAAAGGCGGCCCAGGCACGAAGGGGGCCTCCTGGTGCCCCCGCAGCCCATGCTTCCTAGGGCAGAGAGCCTGCCTCAGACCCCCTCCGTCAATGGTCGAGGACTCAGAAAACACTGGCCAACCCTTAAAAATCTGGGCCCAGGATAGCACTGGTCCCCGCTCCGGGCCGGGCTCCTGGCCTTTGCTGACTCCAGGGAAAGCATCCTCTCCACCCTCTTGCCTCCACTTAAGAGCGAAGGAAGAGAACTGTGAAGTTTGGAGAGACCAATGGCCCTGCCCAAAGAGCTTTCTTAGCTCTTTATTTATTGTTTGTTTGTTGATTATCTGTTAAATGAGGGCAAGTCATTGGGCAAATCACTTCATCTCCCCGTGACTCAGTTTCCTCCTCTACAGAATGGGGATGATCACAGCACCTACCTCACAGAGCCGGACCGAGCTGTGTAAATGCCAGCTCATCCTTAAGCATTCCTCTCACGTCCTCCAAGAGAAGGGCCATCGGACGCTCCTCTTGGGTCCCAGGTGAGGACGCCCCTCTCCCTCCTCCCTACAAGGCCCGGGGCTCCCCAATGGGGCTCGCCACTGCTACCCTGCCTGGTTGGCTCACACCGACATGAAGAAGCCCTACGCCCGGCGACGATCGGAGAAGGCTCTCGTGGGGGCTGCCAGCGTGCACGCGGAAGCCTACCTAGCGTGGTGCCTTGGGAATGGCCAACGTAGTACAGCTGCTCCTGCCCAGTCTTGTTCAGGGCAAAGTTGACCACGGCAGGCAGGTCGTATTTCGCCATCTCGTCGAAGCTGTAAAGCAAAGAGAGCCCGACCCAAAGGGAGCGTCATCCCCGCAGGGCATGGACGGGATGGGAGGACCTTCCCTTCGCTCGTCCAGTCCAGCCCCCTCACCGTTCAGAGCAGGACCCAGAGAGGCCCAGAGAAGTCCGGAGGTGGAGCGGACCGAAGCCCAGCGCAGGGGCCTTAATGCATGCATGAACAGGCGCTTTACCCGCCCAAGATTCAGCTTGTCACCGGGATCCATGCCAAGACCCAGGGCTCCTCCGCCTCCTCCTCCTCCTCCAAGAATAACAATAATCATTTGGTACCACTTGAATAACAATAATAGCCAACATCAATAGGGCACCTCCTCTGGGGCAGACATGGTGCAAAGCCCCTCATTTGAACACCTGCTATCATTGTCCACCTCTTACAAATGAAGAAACTGAGGCAAACAGAGGTTAAGTGACTTGCCCCAGTCACAGAGTTAGTAACCATCTGAGGGGGATTTTGACTTTAAGTCTTCTAGACTCCAAGTTATACTTTGTCCATGGTTCTACAAGCCGCTTAAAGCTGGCCCCTGCCCTCGAGCCTCCCAATACTCCTGCATGGTAGGTTCCAAAGGTACGGATCATCCTCAATTTACAGATGAGGAAACTGAGGTCCAGTGGTGGGACATGCCCAGGGTCACAGAGCTGGGACCTGCTTGAGGCAGATTCAAATCCAGGCCTCTCCAAATGCCAAATCATAGTGCTACCGACCCTGTGTCTCACAGGCTGTCTCAACTGCTGAGTGTCAGCCCATGCACTGTGATTCTTAAAAACTGCTCAGACTCTACCTTGGAACATTTGGTTAAGGCTATTCCCCATTTAAACAATGGAGGTACTTGATCAGGAATGTATTGGGAATTTTACATTACTCCACCCATACTTAGGCATACTTTAGGGGAAGATAAAGTTGTAAAACTCCTTACTGAACAATGTAAAAGTCCCTAACTCATACTTACAGTGAGGCCAAGCCCTTAAGCTAGGTCTATTTTTAGATCTAATACAAAAGGGTGCTAAGTACCTATAAAGGTTAAATTAATCACTAAAAGGTCAAGCAACTTACAAAATGCAAGCTTAGCAAGAGGTGTGAAGTTTTAGTCTTCTCAGAGAAGGTGATAACAAAAGAAGATGTGAATTAAGAATGGTCAGTCCTATGGAAAGCATCTACTGTGATTGGTATATGTGAAAATTTAGGGGAGGTGACATAGGAGAAAATTCTCTTTAAAAGGAGGTCAGGAGCTCAGAGCTGAGCTCTGAACTTAGTTGAGTTTGAAAGCTGAATTGGAGGGTCTCTCTGAACACTGGAGTCTTGCTTGGGACAAATCTTGTGGCGAGTTGATAAAAGACTGACTAGTCTCTCTTAAGGCCTAGGCCAATTGGCCTACGCCCTTCCTACTATAAACTCATCTCTCTATTCTTTTTCTTCCCTTAATTCCTTCATTTGTATTAGTTAAAAGCTCCATAAAACCCAGCTGACTTGGGTACTACATATTTGGGAATTTTTCCCATGGCAACCACTTATTTTTGATATAAAATCAAGACACTAAAATTTATCTTTACCAGCGTGGCCAAAACCTTACAGTTTGGCCATTTATACATTTTCGCGGTCACAGCACCAGCCTGCACCATGGGAAGTACAAGTAAGGGGTGCATTTCTGGGGCATTCATTCAGGGGAGCACTCTCCCTCCAGTGCCTAGTCAGTGTGAATGAACACTCCCCCCTCCCAGTCTCCACTTCATCCCTACCTGAAAGCCCAGAACTCATCCTGGAAAACAGAGAGCGTCCGGTGTTTGCGGGACCAGGTATTCCCTCGGCTGTTCCCTATCCACACATCGTAACCGGCATCAGCCAGGATGAAGCCCAGGCTGTTGTTGTCCAGATTCGTGACCCAGTTACTCCCATCAGCAAGCAGACCGTGCTGCAGAAACACCACCGGCCTGGGACCTGAAGGACAGAACACACATGGCAACAGAGCACTGAGCTTGGGTGTGAATTTTAGATTACTCCACCCTACTTAGTCTAACAAAATCAGGAATGTCTACACCCATACTTAAGGATTAAGTATTTAGGAGGGTGGCCTATGACAGACACATGTGCTAGCAAATGACAAATCAGAAACAACTGACAGACCCCTGGGCCTTCCTAAGTCAAGCTTAAGCTACCATTGGTACAGGTGAGATGCAGGAAAGTGATGTAAAATAGTCTATATATTTCACGTCACTTCCTCTCCCCGGCCTCTTTGGGGTAGAGAGGTGGCTAGCGGCAGCTTGCTAAGCGTGCTAAGTGTTCCGGTATCTTGGAGTGGTGGCAATTATTGTCCGGTTTGGCAGTGAGTTTTCCTTGATACTATACTGGGAGAAGCTGAGTAGCCTAGTTCAGGTGAGGCATCTTCACTGAGCTCTATTGGAGTTTAGGCTGATTCTTTCTCCTTTACCTTACAAACACTATCCTCTTAGAAAGCCACTAATCTTCAGAGATCTCGTGGCGGAGGACTTTGAACTCCCCCTGGCACAGGTCAGGCGGGAGAAATCCTACACCCTTTCCCTCTCCCTTCTCCTTAATTCCTTTCCTCTATATCAATTAAACCACCATAGATTTACTAACTGACTTGGGTATTTTATTTGGAATATTCCCTGGTGACCAAAATTAATTTAGATTAGGTCACAACCCTAAAATTATCCTTACATGGGGAAGGTCAAAAAAGGAGAAATGCTTCCTCTCGGTGGTACGCCTGGCCATTGGGAGACCCTAGGCAAGTTCTGGAGGGGGCCTCGGGCCATCCAGAATCACCAACTCCCACCTTCCCCTACTCAGAAGCTATTGGGATGGTAGACTCACGACAGCGAGGGGCCAGAGAGCGGAGGAGCCCTTGACCAGCAGGGCCTGGGCCATCAGGGCACCCCACATGTCATGAGATAAAAAATGGCAACAAGGGCCCCAAAGAAGTCAGAAGGCCAGAGTAAAAAGAGGCCTGTGTCCATCCCCTTCACCAAAGAGAGCGCATCAATGAGGGGCCAAAAGGTGCCCACAGACAAGGCAAAATGTGGGCACTGAAGTACTGTTGGTGACGCTGTGAACTGGTCCATCTCTTCTGGAGGACAATCTGGAACTGTGGAAAATTAATACTGAATTCTGATATTCTTGTGAAATGGTTTTCCCCTTAGCAGAAGGCAGGGCTAACACAGCTCCCCCCTCCGACCTCTCTTCTCCTGTTAAAATCTTAAAAGAATAAAAGGAAGAAGGCAGCATGGAGCAATCATGTGAACCCTGACCCAGGTGAGAGATTAGGGGAAGTCGGCAAGTTCTGGCAGCCATGCTGGACTGGCTTAAAGTAAGTGGGCTGTGCCTGAAGGGGAGGAGGAAAGGTCGAGCCGGCATTTCCTTTGGATGGAAGAAGAGCCATCTTCTCCCTCTCCAAGTCCACCTCCTCAGTGGCTATTTGCCCATCCGAGATGTCTCGGAATGTCAAGGGGAAGAAGGGAGTGAGCGGCGAGCTCCCCTGGGTCAGAGGACGGAAGCTTGCTTTCCTTCTGTCCATTTGTGGAGTCAGCTGACCAGCGAGGATGTCTTGGCCACTTGATTAATGAATAATTCTAAAGTCCAGAAATGCTGCCTCTCGAGGACTTCAGTCACTCTAAACTACGCCATGAAATCGTGCCTGCCCTTTGACCCGGAAGAACCCCGCCTTGGCCTGTATCCCAAAGAGATCAGACAGGGTCTATTTGAACAAAACTGTCCAAAGCCGCTCTGAGTGGTGGCGAAACACTGGGAAGGGAAGGGACGTCCATCCCGTGGGGAGCCTGCGATCATGATGGGACACTCTGAGCGGCACGACGAGAAGTGGCGAGCGGGACAGGCTCAGAAAAGCCTGGGGAGGCTTATAGGCTAGGAGGCGAAGCAGATCTCCACCGTAACAGCAGCATCGCGGCACGCTCAGTCCAGAGGAAACGCCATCCACCTCCTGACAGAGAATGGATGAACCGAGTGCCGGCGGAAGCAGACTGTTTCCACTCTTTCTTGTGTGTGTGTGTTTCCTTTGGCAGCGTGGCTCATATGGAGATGGCTTTGTATGTTTCCACGTGTAAAACTGAAATAATGCTTCCTGGCATCTCAGTGGGTTGGGGAAGAGCGGAAGAGAGGAAGAGAATTTAGAACTCAAAAAAAAGGGTTTCAATGAAATTTTAAAATGGTTTTTAAGGCGAAAAAAGACCACTTCTGGGAAAGAGGCAAAGAAGAGAGAGAGAGCAGAGCGTCTCGGCGCTCATCTTGCTTCTATTCTCTCCCGCAAAGAGAAGGATTTTGGCCTGGGATGGGCAGAGCCACCACTGCCGAATCCGAGGTAAGTCGGGGCAGAGCAAGGGAACGTCGAGGTGGTCCTGAGGAGGGCAGGTCCCAAGGGGGAGATTAAGGACATCTCCACCACGACCAGGACAAGCTTCTGCGATTAGGGAGCGACTGTCAGAGAGACGAAAGGCCGGAGGGGAAGGAGAGGTGCCCCAGGCCTGGAGATTGGGAAGCAGCCCAACTTTCGGGAAAGGAACTCGGATGGATTCTAAATGTCGGGTTTTGTCGCGGGCGGGCAAAATGTTGGCGTGTTATGACCAAAGGGACGGTGAGCTCGCCTCTAGAAAGGGAGGCAGCGATCCCAGAGACTTCGGCGCCGGCAGGCACAGTCACACCGGGCTGCACCGAGACTGAGATTTTAGAGGGATGGAGCTGATAGTCTCACGGAAAACTGGAGAAAGCGAGGCTAATGGCAGAACAATTGGCCACCTGCCAAGAGTTGTGATTAAGAGATCAGCATCCCTTTGGGGGCGCCTCGGGGCAGGCAGTCGGTAAGCCTGGCCCCGGGCCCTTGGAGAGGGTTCCGGGCTCTTTCCTTTGGCCAGTGCCATGCCGCATCTTGACTTCAACAAGAGCACAGAGGGCAGGGCACCGCCAAGGGGAGCCGGGAGCTGAGGGATGCAAACTAAGCCTGTCCACAGCCTGGAGAACTGCACCGAAGGCTTGTCCGGCTTTAAACAATGCCGTGGGCAGCCGAGAGCACCCCGAGGGCTGAAGGGGCTCCCATTTCGAATGTCTGGAGGGCTCTGGGGCAGAAGAGAGACCAGCCTGAGCAGTGATCTAGGATCCAGAGCCCGAGTCGGTGCCATCCTAAGACGGCTGGGCAGTCCTGGCAGGCAGTCAGAAGGGAGCCCAGAGAGCAGGCAGTCCAACGCTTTCATTTGGCAGATGGGGAAACTGAGGTCTGATAAGAGGCACAGTTGGGTTTTGAACTTGGGTCCACCGGCTCCAAACCTGGCTCTTTCCACTGCCTCCCAGGCAGTACCTGGCAGCTCCACCACCGAGGGGGCGTTCAAGCAGACCTACCAAGGGCGCGTGGGGCAGAGCCAAGGGGTTGGACGGCTCAGCGAGGCGTCGCCCTGGCAGACAGACGGACTCACGGGTGGATTCACCGTAGTTGGTCCTGGGGCCAAAGTTCAGTTGTCTGAAGTGGAAAGACCTCACACCGCCTGCCAACGCCCCCAAGCCCACCCCCAAGCCCACCGCCCTGGCAGAGGAAACGGGGCAGATCAGAAACTGGCCCGATGCGAACAAGCAAGATGCCCACCACTGAAGAATGAAGGCGGAAAGTGCTCAAGGCAGAAGGGATGAACGGAGGCTGCTCTGGAAACTTCCCAGAAGCCTTTGGGCCGCTTCTAAATATTACATCTGACCAACCTGGAGACCCTGTCGGGGCAGCAGGAAACAGACCCAGCGAGGCAAGGGGCCAACACACAACGGCTGCCAGGACGGACGGTTGCCAATGTCCAACCCCCAAATGCTATACTACAAGGTCTCCTGATTGCCCCCACTGGGATGGGACTCCAAAACCAATCCTCCTGGCCCTGGGCGCGCCTCACTGCTCCTTTCCCTATTCCCCCACCCCATGGCACTCCCCCTTCTGCTCCTCCCCATTAAAGCTCTGCTGTTTACCTTACTTTGCCCCTCCTCCTGTCCAGTGCCAGACCCACAACACCCAGTCCTTTTTAGAATGCAGCCTCAATACTCAATCCAGATCAAGCCAACACCACAAAAGGAAAGCTGGGGTCAATTTCCTTAATGAATACAGCTACCAAAATGCAAAACAGGGGCAGGTAGGCGGCTAATTGGATGGAGAGTCAGGCCTAGATCAGGAGGTCCTGGGTTCAAATCTGTGTGACCCTGGGCAAGTCACTTGACCCCCATGGCCCAGCCCTTACTGCTCTTCTGCTTTAGAACCAATACACAGTATTGATTCTATGACAGAAGGTGAGGGTTTAAAAAAAGAAAGAAAAATGCAAAACCAAACTGTCAGCAAATGGAACGTCGTGACACGTTTAAACAAGCATCAGAGCCAAATAGAATCCATTTCAGTAACAGAAGGGCGTAACTCAGTATTAGAAGGGAAAGCCCAGCACATCACACAGAAGAAAAACCATTAAAAATCACTTGATCACCTCAATAGATATAGAAAAGGTCTTCAATAAAACCCTACCGTCCTCATAAAGTCCTAAAAGCACCGGGAAGAATAAATGGATTCCCCCCACCCGCAGCATAACAAAAATGCTGAAAGCCGGCATGAATTGTACATAGGAAGATCCCCTAGAAGCCTGCCCACTCAGCACGATTGCAAAGCCAGGGGATCCACTTCCTCCCCAGGAACACTAAAACTGCTGGGACAGGAAAAAGCAATTCAAGGGAGAGCACGGCAGAGGAAGAAAATAAGATTATCTGTATAGACAGGGACCAGAGTGTTTATGGACTGAATTCAACTGTTTGTTTAGATCAGACTTAACAAAAATTAACAGGCGAGGAGTGAGTTCAAACAAGTTTAGAGATACAAAACAGGGCCACCAAAATGAATTGAATGTGATAAGCAATTGGCAGAAATCAAGAAGAAAATAAATGTGATCCATATAGATTAACTTAAAAAAAATAAGAGGGAAGAGGGAGGCCTAAATAATTGGGAGAAAAACCATGTTGAAATAATATAGTAAAAAAGAATACCTTCTAAATAAATGTATATGTTTAAAGTGATATCAATAATAACGACATTTATAGGGAAGGAGAAACAAAAGCCAAAAAGATTATGAGCCAATCGAAAGGGGACACAAAAGCTGATCAAAGTGGGTTTGCTATTCCAGACTTGAAAATATATTATAGGCTTTGTCTGCTGTAGACAATTTAATATGATGATTTTTCATATTAAATTGTCTACATATTCTTTATTTTTAGCAAAAAAGCAGTATGACGGGATGGGAGAAAATTGATTTCTTGGCCTATTGGTTGATTGATAAGACATAAATCTGTCCACTCCGCAGCCTCCTCTTCTGGGAAATAAAGGCATTTGTTCTAGAAGGTTATGTCCTTTCTCGATGGAAATCTTAGGAGCCTTGGAAGAGCTGGGCTCAGTTGGGGAAGAGAAGGCTCAGGGAGGACCTGAGAGCTGGGTTCAAGTCGGTGAAGGGCTGTCTGATAGCAGAGAGAAATTAAACTTGCTGGGCTTGGCCCCAGGGGCAGTGAATGGAAGTTGCAAAGAGGCAAGTTTAGGAAAAACTCACATTCTATAAGGTTTGAAGGTTTACAATGCAATTTTCTGCAAATAACACTGGGAAGAAGGCAATATAAGTTACCATCCCCTTGTATGCTGAAGAATGGCTGGATGGACGGACAGATGGATGGATGGACAGATGGATGGACGGACTGATGGGCGGATAAGTTTCTGAGATGGAGTGGCTTGCCCAGTGTTCCCCTCACTAGCAGCTGTGTGGTCTTGGCCAAGCTGCTTCCCTTGGAACTGCCTCACAAGTTTCCTGCTCCCATGAGTCTTCGAGCAAATGCTGGGTGGCCAATTGCTAGGGAACAGAGTGGCCCAGCTGAGGCTCCAGACAACCTCCCTCGTCTAAGCTCTGTTATTCTTTCCTAGAAGAACTCAGCCTTTACCCACTGAGCTCCTTATCAGGCCTGGAGCCACCTAGACTGCCAGAGCTGATGGCTAACCAACAGCCCTTCTGGAGCTCTTAGCCCAGGAGGGGGCTCAGGCAGAGAATGAGTCCCCGCCCAGGAGGCCCAAGTAAACAAGCCATTCCCCAGAGCCTGCAGATAAGCGATCCCTCAGAAGGCAGCGACAACCTATCCAGCAACCTAGCTAGGTCTACTCTCTGCCAAGGGGCCGGCCGGCTCACCAGAGCTCGTCCCAACAGGCTCAGCTCAGGATCCAGAGGCAGCCTCCGCGTCCTCATCAGTCAGACGGGGAGAATAACAGCTCCTACAATACCTGTCAACTAAAGGGTCCTTTGCAAACCCCATGATGCCAGCTGAACTTGGGGGTGATCCGTGGTTCCTCTCCTTCCTTCTCTCTCGCAGTCTGACCATTCCTTCCTTAGCCACAACCAACCACCAATAAGGTGTTTAAGCTCCATTGGGGTTAACAAGGACTAGAGGGAGAGAGAGGCAGAGAAAGGGGAGGAGAGACAGAGACAGAGACAGAAGGAGAGAGTCAGAGAGAGACAGAGAGGAAGGAGGGAGGGAGGTGGGGGAGGTGCAAAGGGGGTACCGCCAAGGACCAAGGAGGCTCTTCCGTTTAGAGCTCTGCAGTAAACATGGTCAAAGTTCTTATGTCCCAAAAACTCTGCACTGTGGCCAGAGCTCTGGATCTGTAGGAGGAGAAGAAGGAGACAAAAGGGAGGAGGGAGAAGAGGAGTAAAAGGGGGGAAAGAGGAGGAAGGAAGGAAGGAAGGAAGGAAGGAAGGAAGGAAGGAAGGAAGGAAGGAAGGAAGGAAGGAAGGAAGGAAGGAAGGAAGGAAGGAAGGAAGGAAGGAAGGAAGGAAGGAAGGAAGGAAGGAAGGAAGGAAGGAAGGAAGGAAGGAAGGAAGGAAGGAAGGAAGGAAGGAAGGAAGGAAGGAAGGAAGGAAGGAAGGAAGGAAGGAAGGAAGGAAGGGAGGGAGGGAGGGAGGGAGGGAGGGAGGGAGGGAGGGAGGGAGGGAGGGAGGGAGGAGGGAGGGAGGGAAGAAGGGAGGGAGGAAGGGAGGGAGGGAGGGGGAAAGAAAGAAAAAATGGAGCCAATTAGGAGTTGATCCTAGAGTCAGGAAGACCTGGGTTCCCTTCTTACCTCTAATACATCCAGGATCTATGGCCCTGGACAAGTCACTTGGCTTCTCTCTTGGTAACTCAGCCCTAGATAACTCTCTAAGACTCCTAAGTCACCAAAGAGGATATGTGAATCAGTAGAGGAGGTGCCTCACTGTTTGCTCCCTGTGTTGATGAAATCATAGGTCCATCCTAATCATCATGGTTAGTTTGACATAACTCCTACTGATAAAGAGCTTTGCAGGTGGACAAGTCCTTTATCTCACTTAATCCTTACAACAACAAACTTTCTTTCTTTCTTTCTTTTTAAGGAAACGATACAAAGCAGGGACTGCCAGTTTCCCAGAGTCCTCTCATTTTATTCTGCTGAGTAAAAGGAAATGCTCTCTTTCCTGCTCCTTCAGTTCTGAATTTTTGCAGCCTCCTTTCCCCTACAGAAGGGAGGGCAGAATAATTGGGGCCCAACTCAAAATCCTCCAAGAAACTCTCAGAGGCCTGGCTTGGTCTTGCTCTCTCTCCAGTGACCTCACTCCCCAGCCCCTCTCAGACTCTAAATCCCTCTCAAAATGCTCAGACAAACAAGTCCACCCTGGGACTGAGCCTCACTGATGGACCCATCGAAGTTCCGGCTGTTTCTTCCCTCTCCCAGGCCCTCTGGGTGATTTCAGCCCCAGGGACGGAGCCCTTTCTTTTTCCTGGAGACATGGCTTGGCCAGAGGCTCCCAGTGTCCTCTTCCATCTATATCACAGCTGGTGATAGGACTGATCCAACTTTCCTTCCCTGAAGAGATGTGCATTTGCCCTTTTTCAATCAAGTGGAAGAGCCTCCCTTTGGTGGGTTTCCTCTTCCCATCTACAAGGCCTCCCCTTGTCCCCCTGCTAATAGTCATGAGGTTAGTTTGCTCCATCCCAAGTCTATAGCCTGGTCCACCGTCCCATCTTTCTGTCCCAGTGACTCTCCTCTCCATTCCCTGATTGGTACAGTGGAAAGAACCTTGGGTTTGGAATCTTGGAGATGGAGTCACACAGGGATGACTTTGACTAAGTCCCTTTCCCTCTCCTAGACTCAATAAAGTGAGGAGGTTGAATCGAATGATCTCTAGAACTTTTTCCAGGTACAAATTCCAGGATCTCCTCCACCCAGAGCCCTCTCTTGCTCTCAGTTAGCTGCCAACTAGTCTACTTAAGTGTTCATTCATCCCAAGAGTGTTTGGATTCTTGCTACAGTTTATAATGCAAAGGACTGAATCCAAAATGGCAGGCGTTTGGGTGACCGGCAGTAACAGTGCTTTGGAGAGTGACGGGGACCTTCCAGAAACAGTGCAAGAATCAAATGAATCATTTTCCAGAGAAGGGAACTGAGGGCACATGAGGTAAAATGGCTGCATCCTCATTGCCTCTTCTTCATCTTCAGAGGCCACCCAGCAGATGGAATTACTCTCTGAACAGACATCCTGCTCCTCCATCCTCCACTCAATGGCTTTTGACCACAGGAATATACTGAGTCACAGAACTGAAGAGCTGGAGGGGACTTCAGTGGCCATCCATGTAAGCCAATGCCTTCTGCCATACTCCCCCAACAAGTTCATCCAGCTTCTGCTTGCAGACCCCCGAGGACAGGGTACCCACCACCCCTCCAGGCAGCCCGTGGACTTCTGGACGACCCTAATTATTAGCAGAGTGCTCCTGGTCTTCAGCCTCGGTCTGCCTCTTTGTGCCTTGTACCTACTGCCCGTGCTAATGGTCTGGGGAACCAAGCAAAGAAGTATGATGGCCCATCAGTCATCCCATGAGTCTTCTCCAGGCTGAGTAATGAACAACGTGGGGTCCTTCCCTTCTCTCCAAGCCATTTTCCTCTCCTGGGAAATGAGTCTCCAACTGGCCAGTGGTCTTCCTTTCATCCTCTGCCGTCAGACTTCCTCCTACATTTCTAAGATGCTGCTACAAGCCAGTTTTCTTGGTGCCCCCCTGGAGCCCCAGGAATGGTACCCTCCAGGAACCAGAAGGAGAGAAAGGCAGAGGAAGGGCGGATGCGGCCCCTTCGATGACTTAGCCTTGGGGTGTGATCTCAGAGCAGCTGAGAAAGTGAAGGTCCCCTTGATGGAACCAGGAGGCAGGAGGGGCTCAGCCTCAGGAAGCCTTCCCTAGTGCCTGGGAGACCGAGGCGAGGCTCCAAATGGCAACGACCAGAGACGATGGCCAGGCCCCCTTGGGTCAGTCAAGCCGTGTCTTCATGCATGCAATACTCATTCAGTTCCACGCATCTGAATTCGCGAGCGTCACTCTGGGCCAGTGCCACTTGGGACCAGGATCCCGAATTTGGCAGGGGAAGGGACCAGAGGATATCTAGGCCAAGCCTCTCATGTTGCATGGGAGGAAACCGAGGCCAAGGGAAATTAAGGTGGCAAATGGCAAAGCCAGGACTAAGCCGGGGCTCCTCTCCCCCACCCCAATTTTTTTCTTAGCCCCTGCACCTAGCATGTAAGTGTTACGTGGTCTACTTTTAGTATTCTAAAGCTTAGCAGGAAAACACAAATGCCCACAGGATGGATTCACGGGGGAGTCAGCAGCTGGCTGAGAGGAGAGAAGGCCCTGGGAGGAGGAGGGCCAAAGAGCAAAGGACTGGAAGGGAGCCTCCTGTCCCACCACTTCCGCCGAACTCTGAGGAAAGAAGGAAAAGGAAGACTTGCTGACTGATCCGTGGCGACCGGCCATGCCGCAGGGGGCAGAACTTCTGTTCAGCAGCTCCCCCTCCGGTGAGGGCTCAGGCTCTGCCTCCGACTCCTCGGCTCCGGCCATCCGCTCCAGCCGCTCCGCATCACTGAGGCTTTCTACGAAGCCCCATCGAGGACCTCGCAGGTAAAGCAAGCGGCTGTTGGAGCCCTTGGCTTGGCTCAGAGGACGTTAGGAACCGGGCATGAGCTTGGGCGAGCAAATGGCTCCGATGCCAACACCACCACCGCTAGCGAGAGGGAAATGAAGTCAAGAAGCCCTTGCTTTGTCCCCTCCCCCACCAGGACCTCCAGAAAAGAGGCTTCTCCTTATTTGGGCTATTCTTCTTCTTCTTCCTTTTTTTTAATTAAACCCTCACCTTCTGTCTCAGAGTCAATACTGTGTATTGGCTCCAAGGCAGAAGAGTGGTCAGGGCTAGGCCATGGGGGTCAAGTGACTTGCCCAGGGTCACACAGCTGGGAAGTGTCTGAGGCCAGATTTGAACCTAGGACCTCCCGTCTCTAGGGCTGGCTCTTAATCCACTGAGCTACCCAGCTGCCCCCTTTTGGCTATTCTTCAAAAGAGGATGTACTTATAAGCCTCGCTGGCAAAAACCGTCTAGAGGAGAACTTCTGAGCTCTCAAGCTGAAGAAATCAGGACAAAGGGCAATATGATCACACTCCAGCTGAATGCAGTCTTTAAGGGTGCCTCTAGCCCAGAGGCTGCCCTTCCTCATTCATGTATTTATTACATAAGCATATTTTTAAAGCCTTATCTTCCATCTTGGAATCAATACTGTGGATTGATTCTAAGGCAGAAAAGTGGTAAGGCCTAGGCCATGGGGGTCAAGTGACTTGCCCAGGGTCACACAGTGCATAAGAGGGAATGACTAGTAATGAAAAATTGAATTTTGAAGAAATGTCTCAGAAGAAGAGCAGATGGAACCCCAGATGACATCGGGGGATGGGATGGAATTTCCAGCCAGGCTCAAAAGGCCGTTGGGGGAACACCAAGAGGTCTTGTCCTGGGTTCCTGGAGCCGGGAGGGAGAACTACACTTGGCTGGGGAGATACACAAATCTCTCAATCCTTTCACCTGAGCAGCAGAAGATCTTCTCTCTCAACTGGTCACAATCTTTAGGATAAAGACTCCTTTTTTCCCTTAGGGGAACCCAGAGCTTCTTTCTAAAGAAGACTTCCTGGTTCAAACCCTCAAGACCTGTATAGGGAAGATCACTAGGGATTTCCTTTTCCCCGTCCTGTTTACCCTTCAACCCTCTATATTTAAACAAAATGGACATCTTGATTTGAATAGAAACTTGAATCAGAGTCTGTGTGTTAGGAGGGGAAGCTCAAAAGCATCACTTCAAGAAGGAGGCGGAAGGGAAAATCTGACTTGCCCTTTTAGTCTAGTCAGACTGACTCCATTGGCCAACAGCTCAACTTGGGGGAAGGGGAGGAAGGAAGGGAGTGTCACCTTGTATTCAATCCCCAAGTAGCTCAACTTTGGTTCCTCCTTCAAGTCCCCCACCAAAACAAGAGCCAGGAAGTGTCTGAGGCCAGATTTGAACCCAGGCCCTCCCATCTTTGGGCCTGGCTCTCCATCCACTGAGTCAACCAGCTGCCCCCTACATAAGCATTTATTAAGCACCTACTAGGTACAAAAGCAGTCCCATCGGAGGAGGGAGAAGTTTCAAATTGCCCATACCCAAGTTGGTCATTTAGTATTCCATATGAATCTAGCCATCATCGACAACAGACACGGCACGGAGACGGGATCCCAAGGCCTCCCCCGGGAAATCTCCGTACCTTTATCCCATCGGTTCTTCCTGCCATGCGGAATTCGGTTAACACTGAGAATGTAGCCATCGTCGGTCACCACGTTATACTCCTCGCTGGGGAAGCCCCAGTGCGAGATGATCTCACTCTGTGGAGAGAAAACCAAAGGGGGACGAATGCGGGAGGAATCCTGAAGGCCAGCCCGGGGGCAGCCGGGGCCGGACCCCGTCCGACTGGACGTCCTTCGTGAGTCCGCCCCCTCCATCTTTCAGCCGAGAGGATCACGTCCGGCTCGGTCTCCTCGACGTCCTTGCAGGGAGCAGGCACGGACTCCCCGATCCTCTGCCCGTAGCCAGGGGCTGCAGGGTCCAGAGCCTGCCTCAGACCGACTCTCCATCTGCTGACCGCACGCATTCCCCTCATTCCCCCACCCGGCCAGTCGGTTGATTTGCTCTGCTGGGCTGGATGCGTTGCCAGGGAGGACCTGGGGCTCGGGCTGAGCGGCGGGTCCTGCTGGGCCGCTTTAAAAATCATGGAAGCCCAAAGAAGCTCAGACAGGAGCCCTGCCATTAACAGCAATTTGGTTACGACTGTTACGATGAAGAGGCGCTGTTTTCCGTGCAGTAGAGGCTGCCCTGCCCGGCCCCGTGTCCTTGTGGTGACAGTCACGTTCAGAAGGAAAAAGGACTTTTCTAAGCAGAGCCCCACTTGGCCAGCCTCTGGGAAGCTTTCCCATCCCTCGGGCCTCTGCCTCCCAAGGAAAGGAAGAGAGCTTTCTCTCGGGGGCTGAGTGGGACCTGGGAGCCCCCCTCTTTGCATGCTCTCCCTCCTCCCCTTCTCTGGCTCTCCTCAAGATGCCAGTGGCAGTGCTTGGCCCTGCCATTGCTGGTGCCATCCGCCATCCCCTTCTGTCTCCTCTGCATGCATCTTGTGTTCTCTTCCATTCCGACGGGCCCTCCTTGAGGACCAGCATCGGGGGGGGTCTGTGTGTCCTCAGGGATAGCCCATTGCTCAGGCAATGTTGACCCCGGTGCCCCTTACAAGGCTGGGACGTCCGAGACTCCGGACTCAGACTGCTGCCCTCTGAAGTCCTGAGCCACGGGGGAGCCCCCACCCCGCCTTCCCACGACTGCTTAGTCCCACTCCATAACTCCATTCGGCTGGAGCTTAACGATCTAACTGAGAGGGAGAGGGACCCGAAGCCAAAGAGAAAGAAGCCAAGCATCGCTTCCCTGTCCCTCCTCCAGGGACCTCCCCTCCAGATTCCAAAGGAGCAGACTAAGGACTGTTTCTTGGTTGCTCAAGCAGAATCGCCCCACTAGTGCCAGGGGCCCTTCTACCGCCCCCGTGGCTTGTGTGGGCTCCAACTTCTCATTTTCACCACCTCAATTAGAGAAGAGAAAGGAGAACAGAAAGAACCAAAAGTGGCTTGTTTACAATTCTCTTCAAAGGTCCTGGGAAGAGCAAGGGGTGAGAGGTAGCAGGAGGCAAAAGGTTAAACTGGAAATGAAGGCCAGAAAGCAAGACCAGTGGGCAAGAGCAGCAGCCCTGACTCAGCAGCACGCCCAACCCCAAGTCACGGAAATGTCCAAACCGAGAGCACGAGGCCACACATCACCCTCCTTGAACCTCAGTTTCCTTAGCTGTAAAATGAGGTCAGATTAGATGGCCTTGGAGGGCTCTTCCAGAGCTGAAGACCTGTGAATGTGAAGATGGAGTCTCATGTGTTGTCTAAAAGTGTCAGCCGTGCCACTTGCTCACCACCCTGGAGACGAGCAACTTTCCCCGACTGCGCCAAACTCAGTAGTGGCCATGAAACAGCCAAGGCCAAAACTGTTCAGTGAAGCCCAGAATGGCCTGAGGTGGCATGTGTGGGTATGCTTCCCGACCTGCGGGAAGAGGGGACGGGGAAGGGAAGCATTTAAACCTGAATGAACCTAATCTAATTATTCTGGCTGGAGTGAGGGAGAAAGCAAAAAAAAAGAGAAGGGAAAAGGGGAGAAAAAGGAGAGAAGGGGGAGGAGGAGAGAAACAAGAGGAGAAAAAGGAGACAAGGAGAGGAAAGGAAGAGAGGAAGAGAAGAGAGATGTGAGGGAAGAAAGATGAAGGGGAGAGAGAAGGGAGGGAAGAAAGAGAGAAGAGGGGAAAGGAAAGGAGGAGAGGGAAGAGAGAAGGGAGGGAAGAGAGGAAGAGAAGAGAGATGTGAGGGAAGAAAGATGAAGGGGAGAGAGAAGGGAGGGAAGAAAGAGAGAAGAGGGGAAAGGAAAGGAGGAGAGGGAAGAGAGAAGGGAGGGAAGAGAGGAAGAGAAGAGAGATGTGAGGGAAGAAAGATGAAGGGGAGAGAGAAGGGAGGGAAGAGAGATAAAAGGGAGAGAGGAAAGGAAAGAAGAGGAAGAGGGAAGAGAGGAAGAGAAGAGAGAAGGGAGGGAAGAGAAGAAGAGAAGAGAGAAGGGAAGGAAGAGAGGAAGAGAAGAGAGATGTGAGGGAAGAAAGATGAAGGGGAGAGAAGGGAGGGAAGAGAGACAAAGGGGAGAGAGGAAAGGAAAGGAGGAGAGGGAAGAAAGGAAGAGAAGAAGGCAGGGGAAAGAGGAGTCAGGGAAAGAGAGAGAAAAACAAAGCCGATGGGGTGGGAATGGCATCTTAAAGCTTAGGACAAGAGAAGGATGGGAGGCAGAAAATGCAATTAGGAGCTGACTCTCAATGGCAGCTTCTCAGGGCAGCCTGAGCAGGCCCCCAGAAGGAGGCCAGGGACTCTCTTCTCTCAAGCATTTCCCAAATCTTCTTAGAGGAAACTCACAATGTTCATGTACGCCTCGGGATCCACAGATCTCTTCTTCCTGGACTGTCCCTCGGAAGGCGCCACGCCAAGGAGCACGCAGGCCACCACTGCCAAGAGCCACTTCTGCATTCTGCACAGAATAATGGATCTTTCATTAACGAGGGAGCACTGCAATCACCATGATCAAACCTGGCCCTAAAGGAAAGAAGAGAAAATTCACCTCCTTCCCTTAGACTCTGGGTGGGAGCCGTTGTTTAAGACGGCCCCAACTGTAGGGACTGACGACCAGACCAAGAGCTCCCAAAGGACACGGCCCAGGTCTGATGGAAGCTTCGCCTCCCCCTCGGCCCCTGCCAGTGAACTCTGCGCACACAGTCGGAGCTTACTGAATGCTGTTCTGAACTGGGCTGCAATCCTCCTAACAAAGCATCAAAGACCATTTTTATGGCGACTGAATCAAAGGAAAAAAACCATTCTGTCCCTGCGACTAAGCCAAAACGTGCCTGAGATGAAGAAGGGAAGGGAAGAGGGAAGAAGGCCTCCCCCCAGGCCTGACCAGCATCTGACCAAGTGGCCATGGTTTCCGCCCCCCCTTTCCCACACCCCTTGCCTGAAGGTTCAGGAAGCCAGTCCTTGTTTTACTTCCCTCTTTGAAAGCCTGAGTGGGTGATCTCCGGAACAACCTCGGTTACTCCATCTCCCCTACACCCATCTGGCTCTCTTTCCCCTCTTCCCTTCTGAGATTTGAACCTCACCCCACACACCCCTCGCCTGAGGTCCGGCCTCCCTTCCCTCCCGGTCCCTGACGGAACCCCAAGACCTTCATCTTTCATTCTCCAGGAAAAAGTGAACGGCCACGTGGGAGAATTTGTGACAGAGAGGGAAAGAAGAGTGAGAGCAGGCCTCTGGCTTCTGGACCTCCATCCTCCGCCCACACTCAATGAGGGGCCCTTAGAATGGCGGAGCATTAAAGCTGAGAGCTTAGATACAAGCTGGGACAAGGCTTCTTTTTTTGTTTAAACCCCTTCGGGCTTGACATCAAACTTGTGTACAGGCTGCAAGGCAGAAGAGCAGTCAGGGCTAGGCAATGGGGATCAAGTGACTTGCCCAGGGTCACACAGCTGGGAAGTGTCTGAGGCCAGATTTGAACCCAGAACCTCCCACTTCCAGGCTGAGCTCTCCATCCACTGAGCCACCTGGCTGTCCCCTGAGACGATGTTTCAAAGGAGTTCAAATCCTACTTTTGTCACCTCCCACCCCTCCTGTGCTACCTTCAGAGTCACCACTTCTCAAGGTCTCAACCTCCTCATCTGGACAAACTCCCTTGGGGCTCTGAATCCCCCTCACCAGAGGCAGCAGGAAAGGGGTCACATGGGCTGTCCACCACCCTCACCCAGAGGCAGCTCAGGGTCACAGCAAAGGCCCCCCTTGTTTTATAGATGAGGAAGCTGAAGCCTGGTGAGGCTGGGAATGGTCCAAAGTCACACAGGCAGAGAGAGGATGATTCGAACCCAGAGCTGGGTCTGCTGACCCCTGGTTTGCTCTTTCCAGGCCAACCAGGCCATCTCACCAATCGAGGGAGCCTGCTAGGTCACCTCCCATCCACCCGTTCACAAGCGGTCATCAAGCAGCTGCCATTGCTAGTCCGCATCGACTTCCCTACCAGAAAACACTCCTTGGCTTTGTCCTCTCTTTGTATCATCGGAAACTGGCACAGTGCCCTGCGCATAGTAGGTGCTTCCTAAATGGCTGCCAGGCTGTGCTGGGCATGGGCTACCCAGACTAAAGAAGAGAACTCTTTCCATGAGAAAGCATAAGCTCCGGCTAGAGTCTGGGAAGGAAGAAAAGCTGGGGAGATGCCTCCAGACACAATCAAACCCAATCGCTTAAGGCAGCCGGTCGGCCTCCGACCTCCCCCTCCTCCTCTCCAAACCCGCTTTATCTGTCTACACCGATCACCCTTCCCAGAAGCCCTTCCGAAAGTCTCCACTTTACTCCGAGAGGCTCTCCAAGGGGGCTGGCGGGACGCCACTTGAATGTGGGCCCCGCATCACTGGAGAAGCTCCGAAGCTCCAAGAAACTGTGGTGGTCCTGCCAGAACTTTCAGGAAGAGCAGAGGGGGAGGATCTGCATTGGAGGCACCAAGAAGCCGGAGCAAAGGAATTTCGAGGAAACTCCCCGCGCCCAACACACGCGCACACGGCCCTCCCAGCCCCCGAAACCTTCCTAACGGCCATCGAGGGGAAACTGAGGCTGCGGGGTGCTGGCTGCCTTGCCAGTGGTCGCAAGAGCTTCGAGCTGGGATGGACTTTGGACGTGCTTTGCAGAAAACAGCCCGCCGCGTCTCGCAGAGGGGCGAGTGGAGGCAGAGAGAACTTCGGTGCGTGGCCGGAGGGCAGGGGTCGGCGCTTTTCTGCAGCGCGGGGCTAGAGCGAGCTCCGGGATTGTGCACCGCCCCCCGCGCCGGCCGCCCTCTCCAGGCAGCGGACTCACCTGAAACCCAGAAGGGGGCCCAACCGGCACGCGTAGCGGGAAGCTCTGGCCGAGGAGGAACTGGCCGGCCGGAGACTGTGGGTAAAGAGAGGCCAGCCCCAGCCCCAGCTTCTCAGGACCCAGCTCAGCCTATCCCCTAGGCGGCCAATCAGCAGCGCCGGCGCATGTCGGCCAGCCCCCCGCGGCCCGTGATTCGCTGTCTCCAGCAGGGGCAACCCCCAGCGTGCTCCGTCAGGCCGCGCCGGCTCGGGGCGGGGCGGGGCCTCAGGAGGAAAGCGGGGGGGGGGGGGGGGGGGGGGGGGCAGCGCTCCAAGGGGCAGAGCGCTGCCCTCGGGCCCCCTCTGCACCCCCGAGAGCCTTAGGTGGCCAGGCTGGGAGGGCCTTTAGAACGTTGGAGCTCGGATCGTCCCAGGAGCTCTAGATCCCCCCCTGGCACGTAGGCTGTCCGTGAGCCAGAAGCCTTAAACCCCGGGCTGTGTCCAAGAACGAAGGGCTTAGAACATTGGACCGAGCCTGGAGCTCTAGAACCCGGGAGGCTTTAGAACTGTGTGTCGGAACCAATAGAATATAGACTGGCGAAAGGGAAGCGACCTGACCATCCGGAGTAGTAGAACCCAGAGGAAGCAGAAGCTGGACTGTCAAAGCAAAAAGGATTCTGAGAAATGGAACTTAGAACTGAAAATGGCTGAGCTTGGAAGGGTAGAGTGGAAGGAAAGAGACTGTCTGAACCAAAGGGGTTTGGGGTCACGACTTACTTATTAGCTGTGTGACCTTGGGCAAGTCACTGGACCCGATCTGCCTCCGCTTTTTGTTGTTAGTCAGTTTTCAGTCCTGACCCCGTTTGGGGGCAAAAATACTGCCGTGGTTTTACCACTTCCGTCCTGGCTCGTTTTAAAGATGAGGAAACTGAGGCAAACTGGGTTCAGTGATTGGCCCCAGTTCACACAGCTAATAAATGTCTGAGGCCACATTTCAACTCAAGTCTTCCTGACTGGAGACCCTCCGTGCCACCTAGCTGTCCAAGTTTGCCTCAGTTTCCTCATCTTTCAAATGAGCCCAGCCAAAGTGACAAACCACGACAGTATCTTTGCTCAGAAAAACCCCAAATGGGGTCCCAGAGAGTCAGACAGGACTGAACAGTGAATCAACATAACTAGAACGTTCTCTGGGGAGCGAGAAGGGAACTTTGAAACCCAGGCTGGAACCTTCATAGAGTGTTGACTGGAGAACACAAACGGAGGGAAAGGGAGTGAAATGTCCATTCACAGACTATCATGGGATCCTAGATGGTGAGACCCCTCTTAGCTCTAATGCCTTCCCTCTCTTCTTATGTCCCATTTAGCCTGCATTGTCTGTATTTGTTGCCTGTCGTCTCCCCCACTGGAATGAAGCCCCTTGAAGGCAGGGACTGGCTTTTGCCTCTTCTTGCATCTCTAGAGCTTAACAGAGTGCCTGGCATGCAGTAAGCACTTAATAAATGTTTATTGAATTGAATTAAGGTGTCTCCAAGGCTATCAAATACCCTCATTTAACAGCTGAGGAACTTAACAAGATATTGAGGTAGCAAGCTGTCAGATGTAGAATTTGAACCCAGGTCTTCAGACTCCAGAGTCCACTGTAGCATGCTATCTGGGTAGAAGACTTTAAAGTGCAAAAACAAGACAAAACAAAACCAAACCCGACATGTTCCCCCTTGACCTATGAGGAAACCAAGAGTCCAGCAGGGGATGAGTTCTACCCAAAGTTCCCCAAGTGGGGTTTGACTCTGAGTCATCTCTGCCTCCTGACCTTCCTTCAAGTCCCAGCTAAAATCCCCCCTTCTACAAGAAATCATTTCCAATCCCCCTTAAGGCCAGGGCCTTCCCTCTGTTGATTAGCTCTCATTGTTCCTATCTGGAGCTTTTCCCATTGTTGTTGGCTTGTTTTCGGTCATATCTGACTCTTAGTGACATTATTTGGGATTTTCTTGGTAAAAAAAAAACTGAAGTGGTTTGCCATTTCCTTCTCCTATTTATTTGACAAATGAGGAAACTGAGGCAAATGGGGTTCGGTGACTTGCCCAGGGTTACACAGCTAGGAAGTATCTGGGGTCAGATTTGAACTCAGGAAGAGGAGTCTTCCCGACTCCAGGCAAGATGCTCTTTATACAAGGCCACGTCCAGCCCTCCACAAAACAACAAAAACAACTTTTTCCAGGCAGAGCTATTTTCATTGCTGTGCTTCCCAATGGATTTAAGTACACCTCAAAGTCCACACAAAACAAATATGGACTCAGATAGGCCATTTAGATGGACACAAGCAGCTGGGGAAAGGGGCAGTCAGGAAAGGTCTCCATGCTGTTTCCTAGTTATCAACCCATCAGCAAGCATTCCAGCTTCAACACAGATACCCTGGGCAAGTCACTTAAATGCTGCCTGCCTCAGTTTCCTCTTCTGTAAAATGAGGGTAATGATAGCACCTACCATATAAGGTTGTTGTGAGAATCGAATGAGATCATGTTTGTAAAGGGTATGACAGACAAAGCTGGATAAATGTGAGCTCTTATTATTTAGACCCCAAAACAATAGTGAAACTGTCCCTGCCTTCCGAGAATCCAGTCTACCAGGGGAGACCCTATGATTATGGGCTGTTCACTCCATTTCTTTTTTTTTTTAAACCCTTACCTTCTGCCTTAGAATCAATACTGTGCATTGGTTCCAAGGCATAAGAGAGGTAAAGGCTAGGCAATAGGGGTTAAGTGACTTGCCCAAGGTCACACAGCTGGGAAGTATCTGAATTGTTCAATTTCTTATGGCCTCAGTTTCCCTATCTGTAAATGGTGATGTTGGCTCAGAGGTCCCCTCCAAATATAGATCTATGATCTTATTGTAAAAGTGGTTTGGCTGCCTAGGATGCCATTGCCCAAGCAGAAGATGTTAGAGGGCTGCTCTTGGGAGCCTGGAAGGCCAGGGCCATCATGGACATTCTGTGGGGGCCTGCTATGGGGTTGGTATTAGCATCTTTCCATTGACTGTGTAGGAGGAATTGTCTGTATCCAAGATACAACCTGATTCCATGTTTGAGTGAAAATGAATGTGAGACCATGTGGGAAGAGAGGAGGGCACCAAGGTTGCCTCCTCCCTCCTCCCCCTTAGTCTTGGCACCCCAAGAAACAGGCTCAGGAATTCAGGCGAGTTGTTATAGGCAGCCCAGCCTCAAAGCTCTAAGGCAGTGGTTCTCAACCTGTGGGTCACAACCCCGGCGGAATGACCAAAACACAGGGGTCACCTAAAGCCATTGGAAAATACACGCTACTTTATGCTACTTTACAGCAAGATCTCGGAAAGAACGGGGACCCTGCTGCCCGCACATTGTACTAATATTAGTTACTTATCAGCAGCCCTCCCCCTATGAGGGTGATGGATTTACCCTGTTGCCTGGAGACGGGACTCAAACAGAGACCCAGAGAGAACACCTGGGCGCTGGCTCCAGAGGGGTTAAGAACAAGTCCTGGAGCGGATAACAGAGCCGAGTAACCCCAGCAAAGTGAAGCCTCAGCTCGAGCTGGAGGGAGATGACAGGAAGAAGAAGGCAGCGTCTGTGGACCCCCTCCCCAGGCAGGACTTACCTCCTGCCCCAGCGCTCAGGCTGCCTTCTGCTGGATTAATATTTTTCAACATATAATTAAATATTGTTTTTGTGATTAATCACTGTTTAAATTATGTTTGATTTGTAGCAATGAGAATACACAATGCATATCAGGTATTTACATTCCGAATCATAACTGTAGCAAAATTACAGTTTTGAAGTAGCCACCAAAATAATTTTTTGGTTTGGGGTCACCGCAACATGAGGAACTGTATTGCGGGGCCACAGCATTAGAAAGGTTGAGAACCACTGCTCTAAGGAGTCCCAAGGATCTCAGGAGGATGCCAGCTCAGCAGGGGTAAATTTGGCTGCACTAGTGTTATATATGCCTGGAGCTAAGCTATAAGCCTTTTTTTCTCTTTGTGTTTCCTAGAAACTGAGGCCATTTGGGACATGCTGGGAGGATTTCATGCCCCAAGGGATTGGGAAAGTGTTTGTAAATCTGTCCTTGCCACATCTTATTGCACATTATTGTATTTATTTATTTAGAATATTCTTCCAAGCTTACATGATTCATGTTTTCTCCCTCCCCCCCTCCTGGAGCTGACAAACAAGCCCACTGGTTTTAAATGTCTTATTACTCAAAACCTATTTCCATACTATTCATTTTTGTAATAGAGTCATCTTTCAAAACCACAACCCCAAGTCATGTACCCATATAACCACATGGTCAATCCTATGTTTTTCTTCTACATTTCTGCTCCCACGGTTCTTTCTCTGGCTGTGGAGAATGTTCCTTCTTTCTCCTGTCTCTCTGGATTGTCCTGGGTCATTGCGTTGCTGCTAGTAACAAAGTCAGTTACATTTGATTGTGCTATAATGTATCCGTCTCTGTGTACAATGTTCTCCTGGTTCTGCTCCTTTCACTCTGCATCAGTTCCTGGAGGTCGTTCCAATTCACATGGAATCCCTCCAGTTCATTATTCCTTTCTGTACAATAGTATTCCATCACTAGCATATACCACAGTTTGTTCAGCCATTCCCCAATCGAAGGACATCCCCTCATTTTCCAGGGGTTTTTTGCCACGACAAAGAGCATGGCTAACAGACTTTTTTTTCTCTTTGGGGTACAAACCCAGCAGTGGTATTGCTGGGTCAAAGGGCAGGCACTCTTTTAAAAGCCTTTTGCACAAAATTCCAAACTTCCCTCCAGAATGGTTGGATCAATTCACAACTCCACCAGCAATGCATTAGTGTACCAATTTTGCCACATCCCCTCCAACATTTATTACTTTCCTTTGCTGTCCTATCTCCCTTTGTAAAAGCAAATCCAATGTTAAGTAATTAAATAGAACTGGGAAGTGAGTTACTGCCCCAGAAGGACAGAACACAACCCAGACCTGGCTTGGATGGGGCCAATGGAAACTCATTATGTTGTATGTGCTTGTATCTAGCGGTATACTACAGAGATACAAAGTAATCATGGCGGAGACACTAGTAGCATCTATAGGGATGATACTTCCTACAGAAAGTGGTGCTTGAGCTGAGGAAATCAGCAATCCATGAACAGGACTTGAGGGCTTGGGTTCAAGTCCCACCCTCTGACCTAGCAGCAAGGTAGCTCCACACTGCACAGAGTGCTGGGTCTGGAATTAGAAAGCCTCATCTTCATGAGTTCAAATCCAACCTTAGATACTTAGCATCTGTGTGACCCTGGACAAGGCACTTAACCCTGTTTCCCTCTGTTTCCTTATCTATAAAGTGAGGCAGAGAAGAAAATGGCAAACCACTGCAGTATCTTTGCCATGTCACCAAGAGTCGCCAGCAAAAACAACCTTGTCTGATGGATGAGTCTGAGGAGCAGAGAGGCCTTCCATGCCTGGTCTCCCTTGCTAATGACATCATGGGGCCAAAGGAACCAGGCGTGATGCTCCCTATAGACTCTGAAGCTCGTCGTGTCTCTCCCCAGGAGCTCCCACTCTAGCAGGCTAGAGTGCACACAGAGCCGCCATGTTTCCTGGATTGCTGTCTTCCATCATAGCAGCCTTCTCCAGAAGTCTGTGGGCTGCAGAGAAGCCCCTGCAGGCAGACAAGCACTGGCCCTGGCAGCAGATCTGAGTTCAAACAGTACTTCTGACCCTCCCTGGCTATGTGGCCCCTCTGAGGGGTGCTGGGAAATGGGAGGGGTCCTTCCTGCAGCAGCTGCCCCCCAGACTTGTGGGGAGCCTCGGATAAGATAGTGCCTGGAAAGCGCTGTGCCAGGCCTGTAAGCCAGAGGAGCGTCCGCTTTAGGTCTGATCTCCAGGTGGCCCTCACGGTGAGGGCTTTCTGGGACCCGACATTCAGCCAAGGAGAGGAGCTGGCGAGGACTGGGAGGGCAGAATGCAGAAAGAAGGCAGCAGCGGGCCCAGGAAGGAAGCCTCCTCCCAAGCGTGGCTGCCAGCCTTGGACAACAAGCGCCCCACTCCCATAAATGTTGGGCCAACCATGGGACAATCGGATGGGTGGCAGGCAGAGTGGCCTGTCGAATCAGAAGTGCCGGCCGCTGCCTGGACACCAATTCCAGCCCTATCGCCTCGAGATGATGATAAGAACAGCAACAGTTATCCCTGGAGCAGCGCTCACTGGCTCACTGGAGCCTTGGAAGCAGTTGGGACATGCATTCATTCCCCTCCTTTCACAAGCGAAGACAGTTGGGCTCAGAGAAACTCACCCACCCAGGAAGTGGGGGGCCCGGGAGGCTTTTGCCTTCTCGCTTCTCCACTCCAGCCCCACGAGGGCCCTGAAGCCCAATTTTAGTCAGCTAGGCTGGAAATCAGGCCTCCGACATAAAGAAACCAAGTGACCCTGGGCAGGTCACTTAAACTTGCCTCATTTTCTCATCTGTAAAAGGAGGAGGCTGAGCCTGCCAGCTCCAAGTGTATGATCCCATGACCCTCTGATCTCTGCAGTCCGCCCCCACCAGCCTCTAGCCCACTCGGTAACCTCATCTACCAGCATGTTGGTGCAAGAAATGAGCTGGAGGCAGCTGAGGCACCAGTGCTATTTCTCAAGGCCCGTGGATCTTTCCCAGGCCTGGTAAGCCTTGAAGCTCATGTCCAGGGAAAGAACTCTCTACTTCTTAATTCTGCCTCCCCCAGCTCTCTTATCTCCATAGAATTTTGTATGCTTTTCCCTCCCTTCTTCCTTTCCTCCTTTCACTCCTTTCTTTATTTCCTTCTTTCTCTCTGTCTCTCTTTCCTTCTTTCTCGTTCTCCCTCTCTTGCCTTCTTTCTTTCCTTCTTTCTCTTTCTCTCTCTTGCCTTCTTTCTTTCCTTCTTTCTTTCTCCCTCTCTGTCTCTCTTTCCTTCTTTCTCTTTCTCTCTCTCTGTCTCTCCTTTCCTTTCTCCCTCTCTGTCTCTCTTTCCTTTTTTCTCTTTCTCTCTCTGTCTTTCCTTCTTTCTCTTTCTCTCTCTTTCTCTCTTGCCTTCTTTCTCTTCTTCTTTTTCTTTCTCCCTCTCTGTCTCTTTCCTTCTTTCTTTCCTTCTTTCTCCTTCTCTTTCTCTCTCTGTCTCTCTTTCTCCCTCTCTCTCTCTTTCTTTCCTTCTTTCTCTCTCTCTTGCCTTCTTTCTTTCCTTCTTTCTCTTTCCTTTCTCTTCCTCCCTCTCTGTCTCTCTTTCTTTCCATCTTTCTCTTTCTCTCTCTTTCTTTCCTTCTTTCTTCTTCCTCTTTTTCCCTCTCCTTCCTCCCCTTTGGGATTATAGGATTGCCATCATTAGTAAAGGGGATGATTTAGGGAGAGTCACAGGAACTCTCAAAGATCATCTCCCAGATTACTCAGGGATTGGGTTTGACTGTGGTTCAGGAAATGCCCATAATCACAAAATCAGGGATTGCCAAATCATTACTGAAATGAAGCTGAAGGTTACTTAGCCAGTGGGGCTGGACATGTGTTCTGCGCTCTCTTTCTCCTCCTAGAGCTTTCCTCTGTAATGTAATGGACCCACTGCTTGGCCTCTGGGGTGTGGTTGGTCTCTGGCAATGGGCAGAATTGTCTCAGGTTCCTGGATGGGGGCTGGCTAAAAAATGAGTTCAAGAATCCAGAGTCACTCAGAGTTTCAGAGCTGCCCTTTGGGCCCCGCCTTTACCCACTTTCTTTTTTTACTCCTTCTCCCTTTTCTTTGTGTGCTCCCATAGCTTCCTTTTAATGCACCTTCATCCTTTTCTTTTCGTTAGTCAGTCAACAATCATTTATTTAAACACCTCCTATGTGCCAGGCATCTGGCTAAGTGTTGGGGCTACAAAGAAAGCCCTTCCCCCCCCAAAAAAAAAGAAAAAGGAAAAGAAAGAAAGAGAGAGAGAGAGAGAGAGAGAGAGAGAGAGAGAGAGAGAGAGAGGAGAGAGAGAGAGAGGAAGAGGGAGGAAGGGAGGGAAGGAAGGAAGGAAGGAAGGAAGGAAGGAAGGAAGGAAGGAAGGAAGGAAGGAAGGAAGGAAGGAAGGAAGGAAGGAAGGAAGGAAGGAAGGAGGAAAGAAGAGAGAAAGAGGAGAGGTAGGGGGGAAGAGGAAAGTAAGAGTAAGGACAAACAAAGAGAAGAAGAAAGTGGAATGGAATAAGGAAGTGAGAAAGAATCCGAGCCAAGGGAATGGGACTTTCTCTAATTTATTTCCTCCTCTCCTTTGGCCCCAGGAGCACCTGAAGCAGGCAGAGTCATAACTAAGGACGTCTTTCCGGGGGACAAGTGCTCGGGTTGGGGGTGCTGCATACACTATCTGAGGCAGTCACTTGAGGGACTTTTCGGCTCGGCCGGTTCTCTTTGTTAGGGGTCCGAGGCTTCAGGATCCTCCCCACAAATGATTCTGATGACCAGACAAAAGCCAGAAGTAAAACATTTTTTGCAGCCCATCACAGCAAAGGGGCCCTTCTCAAGCACCTCAGTCCGAGCCTTGGAGGGAGGTCACCAACCCAGCCCCTTCTCTGCCTGGAGCCTGAGGCGGGCAATCTCAGGTCCAATATCGCCACCTAGTGGCATTGAAGGGAACCTTCATTCTAACAAATCTTCATTACAATTATTTTTCCTTTAAGTTTTTATTTTTTTAATTAATTTATTTATTTTTTAACCCTTATATTCTGTCTTAGAATCAATACTATGTGGTTCTAAGGCAGAAGAGTGGTAAGGGCTAGGCAGTGGGGGTCAAGTGACTTGCCCAGGGTCACACAGCTCGGAAGAGTCTGAGGCCAGATTTGTTCATTAACTTTTTAAAGAAACGATGTCTCTTACCCGGCTTGCTTTTTGCCCCTTCCCCCTCCTTCTCCATAGGTTTTGTCTCCTGTGCCCAAGTTTAGACATTGTGCTTCTGTAGAGCTGCAGTGCCTCTCGGGAGAGAGGGTCTTCCTCACCATCCAGGAGTGGGTTCAGGACATAGAGATGAAACAGGATGGAGAGATGGTCTGCGGCTGGGCCAATGCCCCCAGCTAGCCTCAGGCCACCCCAAGAATCCCTGCTGTTCTTTCAGATCCGGACTAAGACTTGCCACTGGGGCACTGGGACATTCGATGCCCTCTCAGGCATCTTTGGAGAAAGCAGAGTAGCCAGGAGGCTTATTTCATCATTTCTGACTGTCCCTCCTTCCACCCCAGACAGCCCATCTCCTTTGGGTTGGGGGTAAGGGGCTGGAGCCAGTGAGAAAACCTTCTGATTGCTAGGGAGAAGGCAAAGTGATTCAAGATCAGCAAACCCCAAGGGTCAGGAAGTCTGGGGATGGGGACTACTGTGATCTTAATTCATTCTGACATCACGATTCCCTCTCCTCCTCTCTGTCTCTCTCTCTCTCCCTCTCTCCTTCCCCCTGTCTCTCTCCATCTCTCTCTCTCTCTGTCTCTGTCTCTGTCTCCCCCTCCCTCTCTGTCTCTATCTCTGTCTCTTTGTCTCTCTCTCTCTCACACACTCTCTGTCTCTCTCTCTCCCTCTCTCCTTCCCCCTGTCTCTCTCCATCTCTCTCTCTCTCTCTGTGTCTCTGTCTCCCCCTCCCTCTCTGTCTCTATCTCTGTCTCTGTCTGTCTGTCTGTCTCTCTGTCTCTTTGTCTCTCTCTCTCACACACTCTCTCTGTCTCTGTCTCTCTCCCTCTCTCTCTCCCTCCCTCCCTTTCTGTCTCTGTCTCTGTCTCTCTGTCTCTCTCTGTCTCTGTCTCCCTCTCCCTCCCTCTCCATCTCTCCCTCTCCCCCCCCCCCCCCCCCCGTCTTCTAACTGGTCAAGTTGGATAGGATGGGGCACAGATTTAGCTCTAGGAGGGTCTCACAGGTCATCTAGTACAATGCCGCCATTCTCAAAGTGTGGAAACTGCCCAGGTAAGGGACTTCCCCAAGGACTAGACGTTCTCATAGGGCCCTTCCAGCTTTATCTTCCAAGCTTTGGGCAAACTGTGCTGTGATCTTTAAATGCTTTTATCCAATCTTCGGAGACTCCCCCCCCCCCAATGTGACCCTGGCCAGATGTGTCCTGAGGGTGTCTGAAGCCTCCCCGCTAGAGTTGCCCCTTGGGGCACTTGGGACTCACAGCAAGTTAGGCTGAACTCTTTCCGTCAACTAAAAAGGACCGCAGGAGGCAGTCTGAAAGGAAGGGGGACATCTTGGGAAGGGACAGTTTGACATGGAGAACAGCCAACACTGAGGGTTAGAGAAGTGAGGACGATCCTATGGAAAGCGGGCAGAAGCAGGGCAGGAGGTGTGCCCATGAAGGAAGAAGAGTCCCCATCTGCTTTTGGGGGGGATAATGGTGGGGAGGACTAAGGTCAAGGCTCCTTCTCCACCTTTTCTGTGTCCTGGACCCCTTGGGCATTCTGGGAAAGCCAGTGGACCCCACTCTGAATAAGATGCTTAAGTACATGGAAATCCTGTGCTCCTAAAGCTAGGCTCCCATGGGCTAGAAGCTGGAATGACCAAGCCACTTCCTCGTCAATGAATAAGCATTTATTAATCACCTACTGTGTGCCAGGCATCGTGCTAGAGTGTATATTACCAGGTCAAAAGGGAAGAGGAGGGGAGACGAGTTACACACAATGAGCAAAACCATGAACATCACTGGCCATGCCAAAGGTATGAGACAGAAATGCAGATAAGGGCTGCCCGAGACTTAGGGGAGAGGAGTTCTGTCCAGCTGCTGGGGAATGAGGACACTTGGGGAGGGTAGATGGGATTTCCGAGGCTGGACCTGGGAGGTGGGAGCAGGGGAACCTTGATTTCCCTCCTCAGAGATGTGTCTAGTCCAGGCCAGAGACAGTGTCCAGGGCTTGAAGCGGGAAGGTGCTGTGAGGGGTCCAGAGGAAGGACTGTGCAATTTGTCAAAGCCTGGACCGAGTTTCAGCATTCCTTGGGGGCAATGGGGAGCCACTCAGGGATTTTGAGTGCTATCAGTGCGGTGGAGGAGGCTGTCAGTTTGGGAGCAGAAAAGACAGAAATCCAGAGCTCTTGGGCCCACTAAACAATGTCCTCCAGGCTCTATATCTCCTTTTGTCCTTACTATCTAGAGAATCCCAAGTGTGTCGCTGGGACCAGAGGGAGGCGACTGGTGAACAGCTGGCCTCCAGGTCAAGCCATCTTCACGGGCAGCCGTGGCCTCCTGGCTTCTTACTCGGAGCTGTTCTCGCCATTGAGCCCAGAAGTGGCGCCATGACTGGCCCAGGAGCCTGGGAGGTCTCCTGGACACTGAGCTCTGTCTTGGTCGGCAGCCTCTGCCCAAGGACGAGGACGGGAAGGAGAGGGGAAGAGGCTTCCAATGCCGGAGGCCGAGTGCTGGAGCCGGCTGCCCAGAGCTCTCTCATAGCACTTCAAGGCGAGCTCCTTGTCTCCGTTCAGCTTGGCCAAGAACCCTCGCAGCCTCCAGCCCTGCAAGGACGCCGGGTCTTGGGACAGCTGCTTCTTTGCTATTGCTTGCAGTCTGGATTTCATTTTCTCTGCCTTGGTGGGGTCTTCTTGTATTTTCAGACCTTCAATGTAGTACTGAATGGCATCCTCTTCCTGGCCCTGGAAATAGTCCTGGAAGTTGCCGTAGCTCTGGTAGAGCAGCTGCCTCTCCTTGTCTGTGAGCTGCTCAGAGCGGAACAGCTTCTGGAAGATGGCCTCAGCCTTCTCCGAGTGGCCCAGCATCGCGTACATGGCCGCGAGGTCTGTGTGCATGTTCAGGAAGCAGCCCTTCAGCTCCACGGCTTTTTCCATGGACTCCAGGGCCTGCTCCCTCAGCTCAGTCACCTTCTCTGGGAGCCCAGGGTACCTCAGCAGCCCCTGTTTCTCCTTGTACAGGAGCTGGTGGGCCAGGCTCCGATAGCAGCACCCGATCTGGTGGTAGAGAGTGGCGTTGGCGGGCTGGAAGTCCAAGACCTTCTTGAACAGCTCCACGGCTTTCTCCAGCTCACCTTGATTCCGGTAAAATATGGCAGCGACCCAGAACACCTCGGGGGCCTGGGCTCTCCCCAAGACTTCCTCCATGACCTTTTCTCCGCTGGTCTTGTCGTTCATCTTCTGGAGCTTCAAGGCCAGAAGAGCTTTCAGGTAAAAGTTGTCAGGGTTCAGCTCGATGGTCTGCCTCAGCAGCTCAGTAAAGGGACGCCTCTGGGACCTGCCAACATCTTCACAGTAGGCCGAGATGGCCAAGCCCACCCGGAGCTCCATGTTGTCAGGCTCATCTTCCAGAGCCCTCTCGAAGCAGGCCTTGGAGCGCTCTGCCTGCAGCTTGCCGCACTTGAGCCTGGCCCAGCCTTCCTCACAGTCCATCTCAGGGCAGTCCATCCTGTAAGGGCTCGCAAACCTCCTGCACGTCTCTGCCACCTTGTCCAGGTAGGCCTGTGCGTCCTCCAGCTGGCCCATGTGGTAGTAGAGCCAGGCATAGTTCCCCCACGTGACCAGGTTCCGGATTTCGGCCTGGTCTGGGTGCTCCAGCTGGGTCAGCTCTTCGGCTTGCTTGAGGTAGCTCAGAGCTTCCTGGTACTCCCCTTTCAAGCACTTCACATAGGCCAGGAGGTTGTACCCAGAAGCTTTGGACTGGAAGCACAGGAACCCGATGCTATCAGTGACCTTCTCCTCCAGGCTTCTCCCGTTGTCCCTCCCTTCCTTAAAGAGCTGCCACGTAAAGGTGCATCTCAGCTGCCTCAGAGCTGCTTCCAGGGCCTCTCGGGTCTTCTCACTGCACGGGTAGGAATAAAGGCTTGTTAGCACTCTCAGAGAGGTCAGAGAGATGCCTCCCCAGGCTGCCCTGGCCTCGGGCCCCCACTGTCTGCTTTCCTAGCACATCCATGCAGAGAGGCATTTCTGCCAAGATGACTCTTCCCAACTACATGGAGAAACCAGTTTTAACATTTGGTGGCCCTGGCCTAAGGGAGCAAATCAGATTCTGACAAAGAATCTGAATGTGGGTCTTCCTGGCTTCAAGTGTATTTTTTTTCTGTCTTAGAATTATACTAAGTATTAGTTCCAAGGCAGAAGAGTAGTAAGAGCTATGCAATGGGGGTTCAGTGACTTTTCCAGGGTCACACAGCTAGAAAGTATCTGAGGCCAGATTGGAATTCAGAACCTCCCGGCTCTAGGGCCTGCTCTGTCTGCTGAGCTATTTAGCTGCCTCTGCAAGTAGATTCCCCAGTCACTAAGTAACCCACTCAAAGAAGAAAAAAGGCTCTTGCCAAGGGGCAGGTAGTACAGTGGGTCTGCTTTCTACACTTCCTAGCTCTGGGATCCTGGGCAGGCAAGGACCTTGGGGGACCTCAGTGTCCTCATCTGTAAAATGAGAAGGTTGGACTGAATGACTCTTAAAGTCCCTCCCTGAGAAACTTCCATGGCCTCCATTGCCTAAAGGATGATGGAAGCTTCCTCTCCCAGCCTTCCAAAACTTGTAGTTAGTCCCAACCTGCCTTTCCAAGCTTTTCCATGAACCCTCTCCTCAAGTCATGTTGGTCTACTAAACAATGCCCCATCACTACACAATTGGCACTTGACACTCTCTGTCTCTCAGTGTCTCTGTCCCCTCTCTTTCTATCTCTTCCTCTCTTCCCCTTCTGTCTCTCTCCCTCCCTCCCTCCCTCTCTCTGTCTCCTCCTCCCTCTCCCCCTCTCTTCATCCCTCCCTCTCCCTTCACTCCCTCTCTTCCTACCTTCTCTCTTTCTCTCTCTCTGTGCCTCTGTCTCTCCCTCCCCCCCCCCCGTGTCTCTCTGTCTCTCTTTCTGTCTCTGTCTCTCTCTGTCTCTCTCCTCTTCAGGCACCCCCCCCATTTCTGTCTCTGTCCCCTCTCTCTTTCTCTTTCTGTCTCTTCCCCTTCTGTCTCCTCCTCCCTCTCCCCCTCTCTTCATCCCTCCCTCTCCCTTCACTCCCTCTCTTCCTACCTTCTCTCTTTCTCTCTCTCTGTGCCTCTGTCTCTCCTTCCCCCCCCCCGTGTCTCTCTGTCTCTCTTTCTGTCTCTGTCTCTGTCTCTCTCTGTCTCTCTCCTCTTCAGGCACCCCCCCCCATTTCTGTCTCTGCCCCCTCTCTTTCTGTCTCCTCCTCCCTCTCCCCCTCTCTCACCCACCCTTCCCTCTCTCTGTCTCTTCCCACCTTTCTCTCTCTCTCTCTCTCTCTCTCTCTCTCTCTCTCTCTCTCTCTCTCTCTCTCTCTCTCTCTCCTCTTCAGGCACCCCCCCCGTTTCTGTCTCTGCCCCCCCCTCTTTTTCTCTCTTTCTGTCTCCTCCTCTCTTCCCCCTCTGTCTCCTCCCTCTCTCTCTGCCCCCCCCCCTTTGCCCAGTCTCTGTCTCTCTCGGTGGGGGGAGGGGAGGACACCAAAGCATTTGGCTAGAGAGATGGTCACATGTGTCCCAAGGGTGATGACGACTCTAGTTCCCTTTCTGCTATAGCCCACGGCCTTACTCCATTGAGAGCCCAAGTCAGAGCCTGTCACAGTCAAATCGGCCCAAATAGCCGAACCTAAATTAGCGGGTCTCCAGCGCCACTCACTGAGAGGAGACATCTAGGCTCAGCGCCCCCGCCTGGGCAAATGGGAAAGAGCCGTTTGGGGGGCAGGGACCCTATCCCGCGGCTCCTGAAGCTTTCTAAACCCTTCTCTCACAGCAGCCCAGAGAAGGAAAGCCCGCCCCGCATCATCATTCCCATTTGTACAGATGTGGAAACTTAGGTCTGCAGAGCGTAGGTGATTTGCCCCAAGTGGCGCAGCTAATTAGGAGCAAAGCGAAGCTGGGGGTTTGGGTCTCCTGGGTCCAAATCCAAAGGGAAAGGGGAACGCGGAGTGGCCCGCATGCAGAGCCCCAGAGTGGTTCGTTTATTTACCTCATGGCTGCAGGGCGGAGCCGCAGTCCTCAGGGAGTACACTCGGGCAGCTCAGGCTGGAGATTGCGCTCCGCCAGGAGCTCTGTCCAACTGCTGCGCAATCTGACTCTCCCAGGCTCGCGCTCCCGAATTTAAAGAGTCCCGGGCACGTGACCAGCTTGGGAGTTTCATTACTCGAGGAAAAGAAAAGGGAAAATGAAACTCACACTCCAGCCCGATTTCCGGGAACCGAAAGTGACAGCAGCTCGAAGCACTGAAGGGGAACCAGCGCCTACCGCCCCCCCCCTTTCTCTTCCCCTCTCCACCCCCTCTCCTGGGCCTCGAAGCCACCCCGGCTAGTACCCACAGCCTACCGCCCCCAATAGACATGCGCAGGAATCAGTGCCCAGACGGGGCTGACAAAGGAAAGTGGGTAGCAGGGGAAGGGGAAAGAAGGAGCAGGATTGGAATTAGGAACCCCTCGCCCCGTCGGAAGGATTCTTTGGGATTCTCCTGTCCTTGGAAGCCTCCAAGGAGAAAGCAGGGTCACCCCCATTGCCTAGACCTTCCCTCCCTTCTGCCTTGGAACACAGAACTGATTCTAGAATGGAAGATGATTGGGGGGGGGGGGTTAACTCTGTTTTGCTGCTCCCCCTCAGGTAAAGTCCAGGGACCTTTGGGCCCCCTGGTCACCTCATCAGCACAGGAGCTCCTGGGGAACAGGGAGGGTCTGACTCTTCTCTTTGTACTCCCAGAGCTCTGCACAAAATGCATGCTTAGATCATTGGTTCATTCATTCATTTCTTCCTTAATAAGGCCAGTGCTTGGCTCCACCCCAGCTTCTGCCTCCATACAAGGAACCTTCATGTGGACAGCATTGGCCCTGTGTGGGACGGCACGGCTTTTGTGGTTCCTTTTCTATGTTGATGGACAGTGAAATTCTTCTTCTAATCGTGATCTTTTGTCGTCTCTAGTGGCCTTGGCCTTCTGGCCACTAACCCTGTCCACCATCTTTGCGGCAGTCTTCAGTCCCCCCTCATGCACCCCTTCCTCCTCCCTCATCTCCACCCCTCAGGGAATCAGTCCAATTCTCTATGACCCTGTCCACATGCATCCTATCCTGTTCCTGCTCACGCCTTGCCCAAATCCAGCCCCAGACTCTTCCCACCATCCACTGTCAGCCCTCCTCTTCTTGGGCCCCTGGACAGAGCTGGAGGGAACCATGGCACTGCACTGAGGGGGTCCAGGACACATTTTTCATGGCATCTCAACTGGGTCCTGACTGACAGGCACTCTTTTTTTAACCCTTCCCTTCCATCTTAAAATGAATACCATGTATTAGTTGCAAGGCAGAAGAGTGGTAAAGACTAGGCAATGAGGGTCAAGTGACTTGCCCAGGGTCACATAACTAGGAAGTATCTGAGGCCAGATTTGAACTCAGCACCTCCTATCTTTAGACCTGGCTCTTAACCCACCAAGCTCCCCAACTTCCCCCCTCCCAGAGCAATCTTTTTTCCAGCTTCCTCATTGTTTAGCCAGCCTGCTCAGGTGGTAGCTGTCTCCAGTGTTCTTATCCTTCCCATCAGGCCTCTCAGGGGACCACTTCCCTGGCCACTTCCCTGGCCACTTTCCCGTGAGGAAGTCTGAGGTCCTTTGCATCCTTACGTCCCTCAGGGCTTAATAGCAATATCTTTGCCTGCACTTCTGTCCACCTGGCCAGACGCCCCTTCCTCTACATTTTCTTCAGTGTCTCTGCTGACAAGCTCCCGCTTTAGTGCCTGTAAAACCTGCCCCCATCTCCCTCCTCATTAAAAACAACAACCTGACTTCCAGATCTGGAAGATCTCTGCAAGATGGAGGGCCAGGCGCTTCCTCCAATTCTCCTGGCCTCCCAGATTTCCCCAAGATGGGACCTATGTGTGAGCGATACAATAAAAGATGGCATCATCAATGTTTGGTGAGGGCCAGCCCTGAGCTAAGTGTGGGGATAAGCTAATGGAAAAAAGAGACAACTGCTCTTTATAATGTAGTATCACAGACATAAACTCGGAAGGGGCCTCATCAGCTGGCCAAGCTAACCCCCTCATTTTACCAAGTCCAGAAAAGGGCAAATATCTCATCCCCGGTCATATGGGGGCAACCAGAGCAAGATTTAAAGCCAATTCATGTGACCCCCATAGTCTCTCTTCTACAGCCCCTGTCTCTTCTAGTCTTTCCACTTAAAGGAAAGGAAACAGATTCAGAAATGAAGTTAATCTCTCAATCATTCACCTCCAAAGGGTCAGAGGAGGAATTCCCACCCAAGCCCCAATTGACCTAAAGTTCAGCACACCTTCTGGCCTCCCATCCTGCTGAGGACCCAGAATTCCTCCCTTCTAGAAATGGATTTCTGTGAAGCATTTCTATCTATGCTGGCCGAGATCAGTCTTCTGAAAAATGGCTTCAGGTTCAATTGAATAATATTTACTGGGAGGCTCTCCCAGCCCAGCTAAAATCTGAATCCTAAGGACATTTTAACCATCCTGCATCCCCTCAGTTTCTTTGAAGTCACCCATTTGTCTCCCCAGCTCAGTCCTCCCCCAGCTCCAGATCACAGTCCCTGTTTTGGCCATTTTAAGCATTCCCCACCTAAGGATTCTACTCTGGCAGTAAACAGCCCAGCTCCTGCCAAGTCTGCAGCTCCCAGAGTCCTCTCTGCCCAGGGCCCACAGAGCTTTGATTTCAATAAAGCTACCGGGGAGAATGCCATAGTACTAGCTCCCCTGGCCCTACCCAAGATTTTTTTCATTTCCTCCTTCCTCCCCACCCCAATTCCTTCCTACAGCTTTCTCCCTGCCCTCCAGCTAGACCTGGATCTGGAAATCTAGATGAAATAAAAGAAGAAAGTACACAATTACATTGGAGGTGTTTCCTCTGATTTTTCTTCAGAAGGCTGGACATCTGCCAGCATTCAAGCATGTAACTGAAGCTATGAAGCAGGCAGGCCAGGCAGAACCCAGAGGTCATATTATCTAGTTAGTTCACTGTGGCCACCCTCACAAGTGGGGAGTAGGAGGTACTCTTTCTTTCCTTCTTTCCTTCCTTTTTTCTTTCTTTCTTCCCATCTTCCCATCTTTCCTTCCTTCTTTTTTCCTTTCTTTCTCTTTCCTTTTTTCTTTCTCTTTTTCTTTCTTTCCTTTCTCTCTTCCTCCCTCCCTTTCACCCTTCCTCTTTTCCTTCCTTCATTTTTCTTCTTTCTTTTTCTTTCTTCCTTCCTTTCTTCCTTCCTTCCTTTCTTTCTTTCTTTCCTCTTGTTCCCTTATTTTCCATCTTAGAATCAATTCTGTGTATTAATTCCAAAGCAGAAGAGTGGTGAGACCTAGGCAACAGAAGTGAAGTGACTTGTCCAGGGTCAAACAGCTAGGAAGTGTCTGGACAGATTTGAACCCAGGACCTCTCATCTCCAGACTTGGCTTTCTATCTATTGAGCTACCCAGTTGCCTCTAAGGGAGAGCTTGGGATCTGGAGGAAGTTGGCTAGAGTTTAAATCTGAAGCCCTTGGCATATCTATAACCCAGTTTTCCCAATTGTAAAATGAGCATCCCCTCCCTCCATTTAGCATTCCCTGTAAATGAGGAGGCAGGTCTTAAGGAGTGCTAAAAAGCCCTTTCCAATGTGCAAAGCTTCAGAGGCACCGGCTTATCTGAACTTTACAGCCGCCATGTCACATCAGAGCTGCAGGATTGTAATCTCTTCTCACATTTCTGTGGCACATCGAGGTTTGGAAAGGCATCTGAATAACACCTCCGGTGGTCCTCTCATCCTCTTGAAAGTGCTGTTATGATCCCATTTCACAGATTCCAAGCCCAGCACCACCTCCCAGCCTCAGAAGTGTCAGAGGGAGAATAATGATGCACGGGTCCCAAAGAAATTTTTTAAAAAGAGGGGGTGGGGTGGGGAAAGGACCTACTTGCACAACAATATTTATAGCAGTTCCTTTTGTGGTGGCAAAGAATTGGAAATGATGCGAATGTCCCTCAAATGGGGCATGGCTGGACAAATTGTGGCATGTGACAGTGATGGAAATCTATAAGGAAGGAAGAACAGGAGGATTTCAGAAAGAGCTGGAAAGACCTTTGTGAACTGATGCAGAGTGCAATAAGCAAAACCGGCAGAACGGCGTACACAGTGACCACAATATTGTGGAATGATAAAATCTGAAGGACTTGGGACAAAAAAATGCTCTCCACCTCCAGAGAAAGAGGAAAATGATGCATTTGGGGCTGCCTATATCCATGCACTGCCTCAGAGGGAGGCTCCTCAGCACCTTGGCCCCTCTCCAAAGCACCCCAGTATCTGGGAGTTCTCTGTTTGCCCCTTTTACTGCCCTCCCCTATTTAATCCACAAATGATCTATGGAAAGCAATAAGGAAACGGGCAGAAGATAACAGGATCCCTGCTTCAGCACTTTTCCCTGGGTAATTATCTAGGAGTCAGCATGGCGATTGTAGAGTCAAGTGCTGGAAGGGGTCCTGGAGATCCTCCAGCCCAGAGATTCTTAACCTGAGTGTCAAGGACCCCAGGACAGGCTGGTGGAGCTCATGGGCCTCTTGGGGGTTCATGGATCCTGGATTAAGAACCTCTCCTCTAGTGCCAATGGCCTCATTTTACAGATAAGGAAACTGAGACACCTTGACTAGTAAGTACTTATCACAGATATCAAATGCAAACACATTTCTCCCAATTTAAAATGTTGTCCTGGTGATCGCTGGGTGGCTCAGTGGATTGAGAGCCAGGCGTAGAGACAGGAGGTCCTAGGTTCAAATCTGGCCTCAGACACTTCCCAGCTGTGTGACCCTGGGCAAGTCACTTGACCCCCATGGACCACTCTTCTGCTTGGAACCAATACACAGTATTGGAAAAGGAGGAAAAGTAGGGAGGGCGGCCAGATGAACTCTACCAGAGAAAAGGGAAGGAAAATGCAGGTACCCAGGAGGGCAGAGAAGGGCCGGCCAAGCGGGCCCGGGAGCACCCACAGCTTGAATCGGCTGTTTCAGCAAAATGGCGGCATTCACAGCCAGACTGCCATGTTTGGGATGGAGGTGGGGAAGCGGAGAAAAGGCCTGCACAGGCTCCAGGAAGCCCCAATGGGGAGGAGATGTGAGCGTGGCCAAGTCAGGCCACTGAGTCGTTTTTAAAGGATGGGGAAGACCTCGGCGTGCCTGTGGGAAGCGAGAGGAGAACCCACGGATGAGAAAGCGAGGATGGCAGAAGGAAGGCCGGCCCGAGGCCCTGGAGAAGACGGGCCGAGGCGAGAGGCCTGGCTGCTCCTGACACTGGAGGAGACAACGGGTGGCGGGGGAAGGGTTTGGGGGGCCCATGGCAGATGGCTTCCATCTTCTCGGATCTCCCAGAGAAGCCCCCAGACTGCATCCGGAGAGGATGCTCAAAGTGGACGTGTCAGCTCTCCTTTGCATGGAGGAAAGTGGCATGAGCTCTGCCACACTCACGTGCGCATGGCATCCATGGCGAACCCTTCTCCTCCACTAAGGGCCCCCCATCGCAATGGCCCTGGTGTGCTCTGCCACGAGGGGAGGATTTGTACTCTGGCCCAGGCTGGACTCCACGTAAGCAAGGACCGACCAGAGACCCAAAAACATCCCCAAAGGTACAGCCCGGGCTGGCACACAAGTGTCCGTCTCCTGTCCCCAGGTCTTTCCAGGACAGCCATTTGTCCCACACTGGCCTGGCAGTGGGGCTGCCATTCTTACAGCTCTGTCCTGTCGCTGGATGTAGAAACGCTCCTCCAACTTACCCATTTGGCTAAGGGCACGGCGTCCTTCCACAAGTCCCCTCGGCAAGGGGGCCACTATCCAGGGCCCTGGGCTTGGAAGTCAGGGAGGCCTGGGTTCAAATCTCAGGGCAGGTACTTCTGAGCTTGAGACCCCAAGGGAGTCACTCCACTCAGGCCTGTTGGCTCATGCGTAAAATGGGAAGAGCATCTACCTCCCCACTGTCCAAGGGACAAGCCCTAAGTGGTGGAGCCTTTGGTCAGGAGATGACCTGTCCCAAGAACACCAGGGACGCTATTTCAGGGGCCTTTTCCTTTTTGCCCTCTCCTCCTCTCCTTCCCTCCCTTGGCTTGGCGGAGGCCCATCTCCTCCGTCTCGGGACTTCAAAGGACGCCCTGGCCTGGGGAAGAGGTTGGGTAGAAGAGCAGTCATAGCGAACTAGGGGGAGGGGCCAGGGTGAAGTGCCAATCACTCAAATCACTACGGATGTCTGAAGCGCCTCCGGGAAGTCAAGGGTCCGCCCCTGCCGGGGTCCTCAGTGCTCATCGGGCCGGGGGAAGGCCCCCTCCAGAATCCCGGGCTCCTCAGGACCATCGCCAGTGCTGGGGGGCCCCGAAGAATCAGGGCGTGTGCGCCCCCTACCCAACCAGGCCCACCTGGCAGTTCCCCAGGTTCGTGCCACTGTCTGATAGGGAAGACCAAGAGACTTCTGGGTAATCCCGCCCAACGCTCCCCGAGAAACGTCCTGTGGATAGCTCGGGTGGGAGGGGGAGGGCCAGAAAATCAAGGAGCTCTTAAATAAAGGCTTTATTTATTTTTAGTGTAAACATGATTTTGAAGCTTCAGAAAAGGCAGCAGGAGAATGACCGAGTCCACTCTCTGCACTGCTTGAAGGGGACAGTCACACGCACACACGCGCACACACACAGGAATGCCAGATGCCTTCCTCGTCGCGTCGGGCGGGCTCAAGAACAAGCTGTGGATCCGACGCCCCCAGAGCCCAGCCACCGGCCCTTCTCCGTCCACCTCTCCTCCACGGCCCTGGAGTCAAGGTCCGGGACAAAAGCTTTGGCCCTCTAGGAAAGGGAACGTGACTAAGGGGGGAGTATTCACGCACCCCACTTCCGCCCTCGGAGGCCGTCCACACACAAATACACGTCAGCCGTCGGGCTGAGAAAGAAGACAAAAGTGAATTGAACAGAATTTCTCGGTTACGTTACACAGCAAACTGCGGTGACTGGATTTTCACTCTATTATACAGACACCTGGGAGTGATCGCGCTCGCCGAGCGCCCGGGCTTTGCAGCGCGCGCATGCGCACGCACGCGCACCAGCGCACACGCTGCTCAGAAAGACAGGATGGTCTTGTTGATGATCTCCACCGACTCCCGGATCTCATCTTCCTTGATCACGAGGGGCGGCGCCAGCCGGATGATGTGGCCGTGGGTGGGCTTGGCCAGGAGCCCGTTGTCGCGGAGACGCAGACACACCTTCCAGGCATTGTAATCTAAAGAGAACCGCTGCAGGGTCAGGGAAGGCAAGCAAAGTCCCCCCCAGTCCAAGCCCTCTTTGAAGAGCAACGGCTGACCTGGCAGTGAAGCCCTGCCGAGCCCCAGGCCCGCCCGCCCGCCCGCCATAAAACAGAGGGGCCCACAGGCCGGGCAGAGTCCTCAACGGCTGCCCGGGAGCCAGAAGTGCCCCGGCCAAAGGCCGCCAAGGTGTTTGCCATGAGGTGGAAACCCAAAAGCGGGAGGACGGGCTCGGAACGAACAAGCCCCCGCCAGCGGCTCCACGCAAGGAGCCTTCCCTGGGGACCCCAAGCGCTGCCCCCGCTCCCATCGGCTGGGAAGTGAGGCCCCATCTGAACCCAGAACCTCCCGTCTCCAGGCCTGGCTCTGTCCACGTTCAGCAGCTGCTCCAAACTTAAGTCCTCTTAAGCTCCGGGAAACCCAAAGCAGGTGGCAGAATCCCACCCTGACAATGCGCCCCCCCCCCAACATCCGGGGCGTGCGCCTCCCGCACCTTTAGTCTCTCGGATAACGACGGCATTCAGCAGCCCTTTTCCTCTCACGGCAGTCACGATGTCAGACGGCAGCTTCATCAGCTCGTTCCTTAGGAGGGTCCCCATCAGGTCTGCGTTCTTAGCCAGGTTCTCCTCTTCCAAAACCTTTGAAAAACACCCACCAAGTAGAGGGAGGGCCCTGGGGGCTGGCATACCCGACCCTGCTCGATTTGTGGGGATAAAAACACGTCTAAGAAGGTATCTGCCTCTGCCCTGAAGGAGCCTCGGGTCAGTCTAATAGGGAACCGGAGAACCCTCACTTTGGAGAAAGATAGAGGACCCCCATTTACAGCCACACGGCGCGTTCGGAGAGCATCATCCGGGGTCTCCAGCTGGCCAGGTCGGTTTGTAGTCCAGACCTGCCCTACTGGTGCGTGCTCTCTGCCATATCTCCCCTCTGATTCACTCCTTTTCACATATGTACGTCTCTTGCCTCATGGCTTCTGTCTCTTCTACTAAATCTGTTCCCCGTTTCTTTTAAACAAGGCATTTCGGTTTTATGATCCTAACAAATACCAACATTTCAACACCCCAAGTAGAGGGAGGGCCTTGGGGGCCAAGGGAGGCCCCGGCAGATGGGGAGAGAAAGGAAGGTGGGCCTCTGCCCTCCGGCCCCGCCCAACACACCTTCCCGGAGGATCCAGACCACAACTTGCTCCCTGCCCTTCCTGGCCCTCCCCTTCTCTCCCCGGCCAGTGGGCCTCGTCTCCCCATCAGGGAGTAAGCCCTGTCCCTGCGCACGAGCTGGCCCCAGAACAAGCCAGACCCTCCGGCGTGGCCACGTTCTCCCGGGCAGCCCCAAGCCGTGTCCCTGTGCACGAGCCGGGCCCGAGAACAAGCCAGACCCTGTGGTGGCCACGTTCTCCCAGGCAGCCCCCTCCGGAGACAAGCTCTGGGCCTGGGCTAAGGCTGTGGAGACCTCGGCCGTGGAGGCTTCTGCACGCGTTCAGAGCCTGACTTCTCCGCCCCAGCGGGCCGCGTCTGACAGACAGGGAAGGCCTCCGGTCCTACCTCCAGAGCTGCCATGGCCACGCGGCAGGCCAGGGGGTTCCCGCCGTAAGTCGAGCCGTGTTCGCCTGGTTTAATGCTCAGCATAATTTCATCGTCGCAGAGCACAGCCGATACCTAGGAGGAAAGAGGCCTGAAGGAAGGGAATTCGCACCCAGGGCTCCTGGCACGGGGCAAGAATTCTTATGCATGAGACCGAGTGCTGGAGGACAATTCTGGGCCTTCGGGCTGTGCCAGACAGACGGGCCACAAATGGACCGAATGGGAGGCCCTCGAGGCGCTGCTGCCTCCGAGCCTCTGGGAGGTGGTCCCGGTCACAGGCCGACTTCCTGCTCCGCAGACCCGGGAACGGCCTCTGCAGCAACCAGTCAGCAGAGCGCCTGCACTTCAGCACGGTTAATGGTCAGAAACGGTCATCAGCACGGCCCCCGGGAATGCCCCCAGCAAGTCTAAGGGGATCCCGCTCCCCTCACCCCAAGGGAAAGACTCTGCTGTCCGAGCGGGGCCGCCCTTCGCCACGAGGTCGTGACCGCACGCGCTCCGTGCGGAGCAGCCAGGGACGAAGCTTACTGGGTACAAGCCGCCAGAAAGGGCCTTTCCCAGGAGGACGATGTCGGGCCGGACATTCTCGTGATCCACGGCCAGCCACCGCCCGGTTCTGGCTAATCCCGTCTGTATCTCATCAGCAATGAAGAGAACCTGAAAGGAAAACAAAGCGAGCTTACTGCAGAGCCCAAGCAGCTCCTCAGTGGGCGAGTCGGGGGAAGGGAAGGCTCCGGGGCACCTGAGAGCCGCCAAGGCCAGACAGGCTGGGCCCGCGTGGGGCAGACGGACTTCTTGCGCTCCCCCAGAACTAAGCCCAGAGCCCAGCACACAGCAAGCGCTCAATGAAGGCTGCTGACCTGACTTCTCACGCCGCCGCGGGGCAGCCATTCCCTAACTGCTCCCGCCAGGCCTGCCACCCTCTGGAAGCACACGGGGCCTTGTCAGGAAGACTTCACTGTCTGAAACACCTTTATTTTGCCCTTTGGTTCCCCCACCCCAAGCCCACAGTCTATGCCCCATGATGGAAGGCCTGGGAGAAAGAGGGCGGACGGCAGCCAGATGGACCAGACAGACAGACAGACACTCACCCGGGCCACCAGTCACCCGCCTGCCCCAAACCCAGCCCCCTGACTGCGCCTGTTGGGCACTGTGGGGGACGTGCAGGGTTGGGGATGAAACCTGAGACCCGCTTCGCTTCCAGGACTCTCAGGGACCAGGAAGAAGGCTTTGACAAAGCCCTCTGACCGCTGGTGGCCAGGCAGCAGGGTCTGGCCACCATCAATGCCTACATTCCTTCTTAACTGGAAACAATCCCAATAATCTATTCTCTGGCGCTGATAACGTCCAATCCTTGCTCAGCTGACAGCTGGGAACGGAGGTGCTCAGCAGAGAATGTCTCGCCAACAAGGACTGGAGACTATCAGCAAAGATAAGAAGGATTACCTGGATGACTCCTTCATCGGGCTCAAAAGGAGACATCGGACGAAGATTCCCCCTTTTCTGCCAAACTGCTTCCCAGCTGTCCCAGCAATTTTGCTGAAAACCAAGTTCTTCCCCCAGTTTCCGCAATGGCCAGACAAGTTACGTGGATGAACGCAATGGAATGTGGGCAGAAAAGGGATGGGCTGGTGGGGGCAGGATGGAGGTGACCCCCCAAGTGGCTACTGCAGGGACAGGGAGATACAGCCCAGCTTCTCCTCCAGGAACAGCTGCTCCCACCCTCCCCCTTTAGGGTCGGGCCAGAAGCCCCATTTTGGAGCCCTAAGATGAAAAGGAGAGAAAGAAGGGTGACATGTTTCTAAACTCCCTTTTGATGAGATGTTCTAAATATTTAGTCTAAGGTTGCTGTGTTCAGCCTTTCAGCCGTGTCTGACTTTCCATGACTATTTGGAGTTTTCCTGGCAAAGGTACTGGAGTGGCTGGCCATTTCCCTCTCCAGCTCATTTCACAAATGAAGAGATGGAAAAAAACAGGGTGAAGGGATTTGCCCAGAGTCCCACAGCTAGTGAGTGTCTGGAGGATGAGTCTTCCTGATTTCAAGCCCAATGCTCCAACCACTGCACCACCTAGAGTAGGCAAGTCCCAAGGAGAGAGAAGGAAAGCTCTTAGGCCCCTTGCTAAAAACATCTCAAGGTACTTTTCCAGAAAAAGAAGAATTATTTGGATTAATGGAATCTTTTGCAAAGAAAAACCTGTTGGGAAAATTAAAGCTTTTAGTCATTCCTACTTTAGTACCTTTCCCATCAATGACCAAGGTGAAGAGGGGAAACCTTGGAACCTGGGGCACATGCTTCTCAGAATGAGGGTGGCACCAGAGAGAAGCCCCACTGGACCCAGATGCTGTGCCTCAGTATGCTCATCTGTAAAGTGAGGGCGCAAGACTGCCTGGCCTCTAAACTATCCTTCAAAGAGGAGATGAAGGAAGGAAACTGGGGAAGCAGCCAAAGGGAAATGGGAAGGCCTGAGACATTTAACAAGTGCTATGTGGCAGATTTGAGTAGAGGTAATCATGGTGGATGCAGGAACTCCCCAAAGGGAACATCAGCAAAGGCATTGTGGGGAGGCAGCCAAAGGGAAATGGGAAGGCCTGAGACATTTAACAAGTGCTATGTGGCAGATTTGAGTAGAGGTAATCATGGTGGATGCAGGAACTCCCCAAAGGGAACATCAGCAAAGGCATTGAGGCACGTGGCACAGAATTACAAGTATTTGTTTCAATCTGAGTTGGACCATATCAACTTCACAAAAAGTGGAGTTTAAAAGTACCTTCTGAGAAATGCAAACCAAAACAACCTCACACTTAGAAGATTAGCCAATATTGACAGTAAAGGAAAATAATAAATGTTGGAGGGGACACTAATGCACTGCTGGTGGATCCAACCAAAAGGATTTTAAAAGAAGGCCTGCCCTATGATCCAGTCATACCACTCCTAGGCTTGTACCCCAAAGAGAGAAAAAAATGTTTGTACAAAAGTATTTACAGCTGCGCTCTTTGAGGTGGTAAAAATTGGAAAAGGGGGGGGGGGTGTCCCTCGATTGGGAAATGGCTGAACACATTGTGGTATCTGTTGTGATGGAATACGATTGTGCTCAAAGAAACAATGAACTGGAGGGATTCCATGTGAACTGGAAAGACTTCCAGAAAGTGATGCAGAGAGGAGCAAAACCAGGAGAACATTGTACACAGAGACTGATACATTGTGGCACGATTCAATGTAAATGACTTTGCTACCAGCAGTAATGCAATGACCCAGGACAATTCTGAGGGACTGAGGAGAAAGAATGTATCCACACCCAGAGAAAGAACTGTGGGAGCAGAAACACAGAAGGAAAACATAGGCTCAATCACTTGTTTATATGGATATAGGATGTGGGGTTTGGTTTTAAAAGATCACTCTACTACAAATATAAATAAAATGGAAATGATAATACTCATATAACCCAGTAGAACTGCTTATCAGCTCTGGCAGTGGGGAGGGAAGAGGTGAGGGAGAGAACATGAATCATGTAATTACGGGAAAATACTTTTAAAAATAAATCAAATACCTCCTGGGCACCAGGCACACATTCCAGCAGCCCCTACAGAAACCCAGTAGAGCCAAGGGCAGGCCATCGTCCCCAGGCCTAGAAGACTTGCTAAGGGGAGGCTGGCAGAGGAAGAGCACTGCTGGCTGCACCTGCTTTTCTACTGGATGGCTAGATGGGAGCCTGCAGAGAGAGGGCAGGGGGTTCACCCATGCATGGAGTCAGCCTCCTTTAGTACTCCATTTGCCCACATCCCGCTGGATGTCACACACCTCTCTCCACCTAGACACCTGCCCTTGTCTTAAGCTCATCTCTCCCCTAAACTAGCTCTCCTTCCTGAATGATTCCTCATCCCCCTGATCACCCAGATAAGCCCCCTTAGACTTTCCAAAGCAATCCTCACTTGGGTCTGGTCAGCAATTGGTCCTCTTCAAACTAACAGTCCTCTGCCCAGATGGACTGTCAAGGGTACATTCGGGAAACACAGCTATGAGATCAGTCATGACTGCCCCCCACACCTTTAGCACCCATTGTAAAAATGGAGATTTTGAACCCTAGACTTCAATCCCCAGAAGTCCTTGGTATTTCCCAGAATTCCCTATCGAGATCACAATTAGTATTTAACTGGCTGTAACACCTACCTCTCTCTTCACTCGGCTCTTCCATTGCAATGATGTAGTAAGTACGCTTTGAATGGGCTAATCAGCCCTGGTCACGTGGTTTATTATTTTGTATCCTTGATTTCTAATAATCCTTAACAAACCTCATATATTTTATTACTAGACACTAATTTAATTTTTACACCAGTATCCACATTACACAAGGCCTCCGAGGCCATTCAGGCCCCAAAGCCACCACTGACGTTCTTTTATGTGAATGAAAACTATAGACAAATTCACAAAAAAAACCAGAGGGAAGAAATCTGGGACCTCAGTCTGGTGGTACTAGCTCTGTGGCTTAGGCCAAATCAACGAACTCCAGTGTCTATCTCCCCATCTGGAAAACGGGGCTAAGAGTGCCTGCCTTTTCTGGCTCCCGGAACTGAGGCAAACAAGAGAGCCAATCCACATTTAGGTACCAGGCACTGGACAAGGCTCGGGGACACACAAAATGAATCGATACTTGCTCAAGGAGCTTGCTGGATAAATACTTTAGTAGTGTGTGTAGACCAAATACGAAGCTGTTTGGGGGCTGGGAGAGGCTAAAGGTCCCTGAGCTATGACTTGAGAGGAGAGACTGCAGGAGACAGAGGTGAGCAAATTCATTCCAAGTCCAGGGGGAGGGCGATCAAGGGACGGATGGAGAAGGGGACGAGCCTGGGGGCAGCTGAGAAGGGCCCAAATTGATCCCAGGATATCATTCCATCACATTCAGCCCCAGAAGAGACAGCCTCTAATCTGTCCTGGCCTTGAGAGCTCCAAGCAACCCTCTCTGACTCTAGGCGGCAGAACAGGCACTCTGAGTGGAAGGAGTTTTCCTCAGCCTGAATCCCAATGAGATTGGAGGAGTCTGTGATGAGTTCAGCTCATCAAATTATTTGTAGGTCACGGAACGGGATGAGAGGAATGAGGCTGGGACCAGGAGGGTCACAGACAGACTGACAGAGACACTCCAGGCCTCTGGCTGATCAATGACAAGTTTACTGATTTCAAGAAGGTCCTTCTAGAGAAAGTGGCGCAGGCTAAGGGATGAGGTAAGCTTTTCCCGGGGACGATGGGTAGTAATGATTTATAATCCTAGTACAATGGCTTAGTTTACATCACCAAAGCTTAGACAGAATTTTCTATAGGATAATAAATCACAGGTAAATAGGTAACCATCCAGCCAAGCTTCTCACAGAATTCCTGCATCAGTAATTTCTGGGAAGAACATACCGTTTTTGTTTTTTTAACCCTCACCTTCCACCTTAGAATCAATACTGTGTATTGGTTCCAAGGAAGAAGAGAGGTAAGGGCTAGGCAATGGGGGTTCAGTACTTGTCCAGGGTCACATAGCTGGGAAGTGGGAGGCCAGACTGGAACTCAGGACCTCCCATCTCTGGGCCTGACTCTCCATCCACTGAGCTACTCCGCTGCCCCCAAGAACATACAGTTTTTACAAAGTACAGCAGGGAGGGGTTAGGTTAGAAAGGAGGGGGGCCCTTCGTGTAAGGAGTGACTCTGGCCAGACCATGGCTTTGATTTTACTGGGGTCCCTCTCACTACTAGAGGCTAAACATTTGTTTGTTTGGGTTTCCGTACATTAATTAATTAGGGATACTTTTCCATGGTTCCATGATTCATGTTCTTTCCTCCCCCAAGCTGACATTTTTTATTCTATCAAACAACTCTTCTCCTGACTTAGTTGTGTGTTCTGAGACTGAACGGAACAAAGCTCTCTTGTAGCTCTCCTGCTCCCCCAAATCCCGATACCAATACTTGTGGGCATCTCTGTCTGAGGGGGCCTCCCCCCCTGTGGACACTCACCAGCACTGCCACTACGGACGGACTTCTAGAAGGGCAGTGCCCCAAACCGGACCCAGGCCCTCCGGCCTCTCTCCTCCCTGCGCCTGCCCACCGCTAGCGCTCCTTCTTCCCAGAATCCTCTTCCTGCAGCCTGGCCGCCACGCCCAGGGCCCACTCCGCCCGGGCTGCTCAGACTCCTGCGAACCTCGACTTGTACTTCTAAGGCTGATTTTCTGAACTCAGAAAAAGCCAAGGTCGGTTTGAGTGCCCACAAGTGACAAGAGCCCAAAGGAGGCAAAGGGGGGTTCGCTTTGTTTACCTCTCAAAGAAGCGCTCTGGTCAACCGAGAGGCACAACAGGCGTTACTGTTTCCGGGACAAGCTCAGCGGCCAGAACAGGGGTGCCACTCGCAATGCATCAACAGAGCCAATTTTCTTTGCACGAGTCTCTCGTCCATCTTATTTTAAACGGGGGAGTCTGAGTGCTTGAAGCTGCCTGCAGCTGCCTGCAGCAAAGGCTGGTCAAGAATGAGGGCAGCAGAGGGAAGCCTCCACATGGGCCAGAGCCATCTCCACAAGGACGTCCGAACAAGAATGAAGGCCCGGCAGCCAGCCTCCCGCCTCTCTTAGAGGACGTTGACAGGGTTGGCCCCACACAGAGAACTCTTCAGCCCCAGCTAGCGTTGCTTACCTGGAACTTGGTGCAGAGATCTCTGACTCCGGAGAGATAGCCCGGATCAGGGACGATGACGCCGGCCTCCCCTTGAATGGGCTCCACCATGAAGGCCGCCACGTTGGGATCCTGGAGTGCACGCTAGCCCGAGGCAGAGAGAAACAAGGAGGTCACTCCACGCTCGCCCTCTGTTGAACACCTGCCGGGCTGGCCCATCGTCCCGAGACGCTCTAAACGCCATCCTGTTCCCGCTTCCTCTTGGACGGAGGCTCCATTCGAAGGGCTCCCAATACGCCAAGTTCTTTGTGCACCAGATTTGGTTTTAAAAAATGCTACACGGACAACCTTTCTGGGCTCCCACATGGCGCTGGGTATCACCCTGTAACTTCACGCTCGCTTTGCCAGCCCTCTCCGCCGGGCCCATGGGCCCTGGCCACTGGGGACTGCTCGGGACACCTCCTGCCCCACTGGCTGACAGACTCCCCTGAGCCAGCTTGGCAGGGTGGCCAAGAGCCTCGGTGCTCCTCTAGGCGCAAGTCCAACCCCCAAACGCTGGCCTGAGGTCTAGCCGAGGGTTCACCACCCACAGACAGGCAAAAGGGCAGGCTGGGGCCCCAAAGAGGAGTCCCTTCCCCCCACACTGACCCCAGGGCTTCAGACGACAAAGCCTGGTAACCCCAGAGGAGCTGCTGCAGAAGTACCTCAAGGGCAGGCAGATCATTGTAGGGGATGATCTCAAAGCCTGGCACAAATGGCCCAAAGCCTTCATAGCTTGATGGATCCGTTGAACTAGAGATGGCAGATAAAGTCCGACCCCAGAAGTTCCCAGCTGCAAAGATGAAAAAGAAAATGAATTATTTCAACAAAACCCAAACACCTAACTAGGCAATTCCCGCAAGCAAATGCTAAGAAATTCAGGTAAAAAAATCCCCAAGCTCCGATGACCTGTGACTCCACGGGGATTGTGAACAAGGAACCGGACTGTAATTCAAAGAATGAATCCTACAAAACGGGAATTGTTCCAGGCCTGGTTTTCTTGTTGCTACAAATAACTGCCACGAGCACCCGAAGCGTCCCGTCGGCATCACTCGTCTCTCCCATATAGTCCTTCAAAGTCTCGGGCAATATCACAGGCCTCCGACTACCCCCACCTAGCACAGATCTTAGAATAAAGCCGCTTCTTTGGGGAGGAGGAGAGAAACCGCTGAATGTCAAAATCTAGTCCCGTGCCTGGAGAATGCCCCAAGCCCCGGCTCGTCTCGCTGAAAGATGACAAAGCATCACCGTCAGACGGACCCCCGAATCCTGCAGCCTGGCCTTCCTGGAAGCTCAACGGGAGCCCCGTCCACCTTGCTCTAAAAGGCGCTCATCGGATAAGTGGGGAACAGGGCCAGGAATGCCGCCTCATCTCTCGACCTATGAAGTACTCCATCGTGCCCTTAGACTCAAAATCTGAACGGCTGTCTTGATCCCAAGAATCTACTTCAACGCTTTGTGGGGCGCAGCTCGATGGACGGAGGGCCGGCCCGGAGGAGAGCCCCCATGTGCCCTCAGACAGGGCTAGCTGGGCAACCCTGGCCAAGGCACGTCCCCCCGCGGCCTGGCCCTTCCGAGTCTAAGAGGGCAGGGAGGACGCTTTCTGAACGGGGCTTGGAGTCAAAGGCGGCCGCTGCTCCAGCCTCGCCTTCGCTACCCCCTTCCACAGAAGGGCTCCTCCTGAGCGGGGCCGCTGAAAACAGCCCTACAGAAAAGGCTGCAGGCACACGAGGGGTTTGCTCTGAAGGGAAGATCACGACAACTATGAAGCCGATCGACGAAAGCTGTGGCAAGAATCGTGCTTTATGGGAAAGGCTCAACTGAGGGCGAGAAAGAAAGCTTGAAAACCGAAGCGCTAATGTCGGGACCCTGATAAATACTCAGCAAATGACTCCCAAGTCAAGCTTGGTCCTCAAGCACAGGCCTTTCCAAGGAGGAAAAGAGCGCAGGCAGCTGGACGAGTCAGCGACGCAGTCAGGTCTGGCAGGGAGGCCCCGCTTCCAAGGTAGCCTCAGCGCTTGGCACTCCAGAGGGGGAGGGGGAGGAGGAGGACAAATGTGCCCTTATCTAGGGCATCTGGGAATAGTCAAGGAAACGGAGCCCTGCAACGGCTCGGGACCTCTCAACAACCTTGCCAGAAGCACGGGGAAACCCCACGTGATCCTCTGACCAGGCAAACCCTGTGACCCGAGCCCCCCCGTGCTGTTGGAAAGTCGGGGTCACGCGACAGCCCCTTTAGAGGACTGGCGGGACGGCAGAGGAAGGCAGCCAAGTGCCGATTCCTTCCCCAGTATTGGTCCTCGTCAACACGGGGGCTTCCCTTCTTAGAAGTGTGCCTGGGGACCCTCCTCTGTGGGGCCTCCAGGAGACAGACAGACCCTCGGCGACCCCTACAAGGCGGACACCCGGCTTGGAGATCGCCGCCCCCAGCCACGCCAATAAAGCCCAGCGTTACGTACCTGCAAAAATAATCTTCGCCTTGTACCTCTGAATGCCCTTCACGCTGTAGGCCCATTTGCGAGCTAATTTGCAGGCCGTTTCTCCAGCTTCCACCCCTTCCACAGGTGTAAAAAAAAAAAGATCTCCGTTAAGTCTCCACAAGTGCAGCCCGAAGGGGAAAGGAGGGACTCCCTTGGCCAGCTCCGGCCGCCCGCCGGGGGACAAAGGCAAGAGGGCCCCGGGAGCTCTCACCTGTGTTCATGGGCAGCACCTTGTTGTAGTTGAACATCTTGGTGATGTACTCCTCGTACTCGCCCAGCACGTTGTTGTAGAAGGCCCGCGACGTCAGGGCCAGCGTGTCCGCCTGGCTCTTGAGGGCGTCCACGATCTTGGGGTGGCTGTGCCCCTGGTTGACGGCACTGTAGGCGCTCAGGAAGTCGAAGTACTTCCTGCCTTCCACGTCCCACACGTAGATCCCTAGACACAAAGGCCATTTGGCAGGCCGCGTGACGGCCCGCCACCCTCCGCAGCGCGGGGGACTGGTCAAGACACAGTCAGGCGGCCGGCCCTCCGGATGGGACGGCAAAGAGCTGAGCCTGAGGACGGCAGCGCCCACAGAGACACGCGGTCAGGCGGCCGGCCCTCCGGATGGGACGGCAAAGAGCTGAGCCTGAGGACGGCAGCGCCCACAGAGACAGCCTGAGGACGGCAGCGCTCACAGAGACAGGCTCTCCTGAAGGGGGCTGGCACCTGAGCTGGGAACCCGTGCCCGAGGCCCGAGGGGGCGCCGTGCCTCCAGACTTGTGGAACGCTGGCTGGGGGTGCGGGCGGCCCCCGAGGGCTCACGAGGCCAGAGCAGGATTAAGCGATACACGGAACACAGTGATGGGGGGCCGAAGCGCAGCACAACGGCGGTAAAGTCTATTTTTAGCTGCCTAGCTCGGCCCTATCGGGGCTGCTGGCCAAAAGCCTCCTTTAGCCTAAAACGCCAGAAGGTTCACCTGAATCTTGTTACTGTGGTTCAATCATGTCTCGTTTGGGGTTTTCTTGGCAGAGATACGGACCCGCTTGGCCTTTTCTTCCTCCATTTCATTTTACAGACGAGAAAACGGAGGCAAATGGGGTTAAGGGACTTGTCCAGGGTCACAGCGCTAATACGTGCCCGAATCCAGATTTGAATTCGGGCCCCCCCGCTCTAGCCCTGCACCCCAGCTGCTTCTGAACGAGGTGAACAGACCCAGCTTTTAACCCACTGCCAGGAGTCCAAGGATGGCGCGTTGGGTGACCAGAATGAACTCTCGCCAGGTCGCCACCTGCCACTGGCTTCACACAGATTTCAGGGTCCCCTTGGGCGTTCGGGAGCCGCCCCCCAAAGCCGGGCGCCTACCTTTGCCTCTTTCCAGGGCGACGGGCAGAGGATGGTAGTTGTGGGCCCCATACTTGGCCTCTCGCTCAAATATCTGCTCGGAGCTCGGAGGGCCCTGCACGGTCTTCTTGGTGGCCACAGACGCGGCGGCAGCCCCAGAGGCGTGAACGCCGCGCCGAAGCACAGCCAGAGTCTGCACGTTGGCCAGCTTGGAAAACATTCTTCTGGAGTCTCAGGCCTGCCAGGGGACGAAACAGACGCCAGTGAGGCACCAGCAGGGGCAGGATTCCAGCAGGCCGGTGACCGCAGCTCTGCAGAGCCAGGACAAGCCCAGCCCCAGCCTCCTGGGAAAGCCTGTGCCTTGGGGGGGGGCCACCCGCCTCAGGCCTCCTGGGAAAGCCTGTGCCTTTGGGGGGGGGACACACCTCAGGTGTCCATAGGAGGAACCTGCCTATCCTGCCCTGATACTGAGCAAACGTGGCCCCAAACAAGGGTGAAAGAAGGTCTATGTCATGCGTCAGGCATGTGGGAGATGCTTTTGGGAGAACAATTGCTGCCCCTCACAAGGTAGGGCACACAGAGCCTCCGTCACTGGCACCACCCCGGGCTCCAAAGTCAGGTCAGTCAGCCTGTGCAGCGTGGCTGGGTCAGTGCCTGCTACTAGGGACCTGGCATTCCCCACGTCCCTCCCAGCCCCACAGGCTAGAGCTGTCTCCATCCTCCCCCTGGCTTCCCTAGAGGCTCAGGGGGATGGGGGGGGGGGGCTCTAGTCCAGTCTGCTGCCTGGGGCTCTGGGCCCTACTCAGTCACTTGAGACCCTTTTGAATTTTGGGGTCCTCCTCTGTTAAAATGGGGGGCTTGGTCCAGACTCCCTGAAGACACCCCACCAAATCCTGGCTGGCTGGCTTCCTTCCAAGAGCCCCCTGGGGGCTGGGAGGGGAAGGGGGGTGAGAACTTTAAGCCGCCCCATTCCCCCCCCCCCCAGGCCCAGGGAAGCCACGCAGCCCAAGCTAACTTGTGGGTCTTCGGCCTCTCCAGAAATGGCAGCCTCCGCCCCTCAGCCCCTCCGCGTTTTTCCTTCCTCTACCTTGGGGGTAAAGGGCTGACAGGGGGGCAGGAGGGCAGGAGGGCAGGTGATGGGCCTGAAGGCCCCACCCGTGTGGGTGAGGAGCCCCTTCTCCAGGCGGGCCGGCCCAAGGCTTAGCTAAGGCCTGGCCAGCTCTCCCCCGCAGGGCCGCCTCGCTCCACCTGTCAAACATTAGCGCCTCCGCAGCACCCTCCTCCCAGCCAGGGTCTGGCTAAACTTCAACAGGGGGCGGCCATGAGCCCCGGGCGATTGGCTGTCCTGGCCGGGCCCCCCACACACCCTCCACACACCGGTAGGCGCCTGACCCGGGTGAAGGGCTCAGCCTCCCGGCAGCGCCTGCCTGGTGGATGCTCCAAATTCCGGCCCTCCGGCCAAAACCTAAAACCCGCGGGCGGTGGGGAAAGGCCAGGCAGGGGCATCCTCGGCCCCCTCAGCCCGCCTCGGCCTCCCCCAGCTACCCCACAAAAGCAGCAGTCCCGGCGGCGGGAAGTCTCTCCAAGGCGCCCAGAGATGCCCAGCTGCGGGCGGTTCCCCTGCTGAGCTGGCGCGGCTGCTGGCCGCTTTTCCCCATCACTCTAGGGCAGTGAGGCTCAGTGACTTGCCCAGGGTCACCCCGCTGACAGCGTCTGGCCATCTTGGAACCCAGGACCCCCATCCGCAGGCCTGGCGCTCTTTCTGAAATCTAAAGGGGGGTCGGGGTGGCTGCGTGGGAGCCCGGGGTGGACTGGTTCTGCCCGCGGGGCCTCCTCGATCCTTCCTTTCTGGGCCGCGGGGGGGGGGGGAGGAAGAGTGACTGTGTGCGCGCCCGATCGTGTGCGCGCCTGGCCGCGCCCCACCCCCCACAAGCGAGGCCCGCCGGAGCCCAGGGATGCCCTGGAGCCGTCAGGACTCCGCGGAGAGCTCAGAAGAACCCTGGGTGCTGGGGCAGCGGGGGAGGCGGCCTCAGGCCATGCTATCCTGGACAGACGAGCAGCTGGGGGGGATGGGAAGGCCTTGGGGCTTCTCCCTGGCCCGCTCCGCGGCGGAGCCCTAGCGAAGACTACAGTGAGGGCCCCGGGGGCTCCGGAGAGGCGAGGACTCGGACTGGAGAAGCCAAAGCAGTCGGTGCCCCGAAGCCTGAGCGCGCTCCTCCGCGTCCTTCCTCCCACTCCACCCCCGTCGCCTCCTCCCTCCACACTCCCGCCCGCACTTTGCCTTCGGGATGGGGGGAGGGGAACTCCCCGCCTGGTCAGGCCGCACCACCTCCGTCCGCACCCCCGAGGCCTCCGGGTCAAGAGCCCCTCCCCCTCGGACAAGCTGCCCAAGACAGAAGGGGAAACTGAGGCATGGCTTCTGTACCTGCCTGGCAGCGGCGGATACGGACACTGACGAGGAGACGGCAATGACACGCGGCACCTGTGGTGGCGACGACAGAGCGGCTGAGGCGACGTCACAGCCGCCCTATAGTGCCGGCGCCCCGCCCCCATATGCACGCCCTCGCCGGCCATTGGCCGCTCGCTGAGCTCCCTACCAATCGTGAAGCCCGCCCCCGCCCCACCCCGACCCTTCGGGGGTAGCCGCGGCACGAGCATCCTCCGGGTCCTAGCGTCCGTCCCTTTCTGCCTCTCCGTGAATCAGAGAGGTGTCAGTTCTAACCCCCGGGGGGGACCTGGGTTCAGATTCTACCGCTTCTGGTCTTTCTCCTCCCCGGACCCCCTCCTCTCCTTAACCTTTAGGCTGCAATCTATAAAAGGGGAGGAGGGAGATGGAGAGTGAAACCAAAACAGGGTCCTCAGAGGAGAAGACATTCGAGGAGAGAATTAAAAGGCTCGTCCTGGAGGGAGAGCCACGCCCACCCTGGCCCTCTATTTTCTCCTCTGCTGGCCTTTAAGGTTCCCCTCGGGGTTGGCCCCCTTAAATGGGGACCCTCCGCCGCCTCCAGAGGGCAAGGCAAGAGTTGGGGCTCCCGCCCCAGAGCTTAGCTAGCGTGGTGCATGGCACACAGCAGGGACTCAATAAGTGCTTCTAGACCAGGCCGGCCCTTCTCTGGGGACCCTTAGCTCCCGCAAAACAAGCTCTGGGGTACCCCACTTTGTGCTAGAAACAGTGGAGGAGGAAAAGAAGAATCCCCCATTAACCGCCTATTGTGTGAGCTAGATGCTCTTGGGATGATCAGTTTACAGTTAAGGAAACTGAGGTAGGGGGAGGTGAAGTGACTTTCCCAGGGTCACAGGGGGTCTTCACTGGGTGTGGACTCCGAGCCCAGCTCCCTATCCCCTACTCTCCCGGCTGGGAGAGGTGTTGTCTTTGCCCCTTAGTGACTGTCGCCATGTCAGGGAAGGCCAGTAGGGTCATCTCTGGCAGTTAAACGGGTCATTAGAGCATCTCCCCTCCCTTGTTTTACAGATGAGGAAACTGAGGCTCAGAGAAGGAGCTATTGGACACAAAGAGTTAACTTCCCAGCCCAGTTCTAGCCCCACACGCCGCCAGCCCCTCCAGGTGTAGAGTATTCCTGGGACCTTCAGCTGCAGCTTGGGCTGCTCCTGGGAGATTTCAGAAGGAACTCCTTTAGCTCTGCAATCCATCCTTCAGTCTGCATTTAGTAAGCGCCCAGGGCTAGGACCGAGAGGCCAAAGGCCGCCCCTGCCCCGAGGAATGGACAGTCTGAAACCTAAAATTGGGGGAGCCCCATCCAAGGACCCAAATCTTTAACCACCTCCGCCTTCCCAGCACACAGAAGGTGCATAATTAATGCGAATGGACTCAGATCCTTAAAGTTAACGCCAGAAGCTTCCAGAGATAGAGAGCCTTTATCCACAGCCTCTAGTCCTCCTCCCTCAGGTCACTGCCAGCCCCTGCTGGTGAATCCAGACCCTCTGACTTTGGGCCACCTGGGAACCCGGGAGCCTGTGGGAGGGAGTCATCAGCATCCTAGGACGGCTCTGTCAAATGGCAATGGGGTAGTTCACTCCCTGGAGGGTGGCTGCTACCCTCGGGCAGGGGCAAACGATTCTGATCTCCTAATTCTGTAGCTTATGAGCCCCCCTCTAAAAAGGGAATGATCCTCCTTCTAGAGGAGGAAGAGCTAGCTTCTTCACAGGCTATATTTTTTTCTTCCTTCCTTCCTTCTTTCTTTCCTTCTTTCCTTCCTTCCTTCTCTCCTTTCTTCCTTCCTTCCTTCCTCCCTTCCTTCTTTCTTTCTTTCCTTCCTTCCTTCCTTCCTTCCCTTCTTCCTTCCCTCCTTTCTTCCTTCCTTCCTTCCTTCCCTCCTTCCTTCCTTCCTTCCCTCCTTTCTTCCTTCCTTCCTTCCTTCCTTCCCTCCTTCCTTCCTTCCTTCCCTCCTTTCTTCCTTCCTTCCTTCCTTCCTTCCCTCCTTCCTTCCTTCCTTCCCTCCTTTCTTCCTTCCTTCCTTCCTTCCTTCCCTCCCTCCTTCCTTCCTTCCTTCCTTCCTTCCTTCCCTCCTTCCTTCCTTCCTTCCCTCCTTCCTTTCTTCCTTCCTTCCTTCCTTCCTTCCTTCCTTCCTTCCCTCCCTCCTTTCTTCCTTCCTTCCTTCCTTCCTTCCTTCCCTCCCTCCTTTCTTCCTTCCTTCCTTCCCTCCTTCCTTCCCTCCTTCCTTCCTTCCTTCCTTCCTTCCTTCCTTCCTTCCCTCCTTCCTTCCTTCCTTCCCTCCTTCCTTCCCTCCTTCCTTTCTTCCTTCCTTCCTTCCTTCCTTCCTTCCTTCCTTCCTTCCCTCCCTCCTTTCTTCCTTCCTTCCTTCCTTCCCTCCTTCCTTCCCTCCTTCCTTTCTTCCTTCCTTCCTTCCTTCCTTCCTTCCTTCCTTCCTTCCTTCCTTCCTTCCTTCCCTCCTTCCTTCCCTCCTTCCTTTCTTCCTTCCTTCCTTCCTTCCTTCCTTCCTTCCTTCCTTCCTTCCCTCCCTCCTTTCTTCCTTCCTTCCTCCCCTCCTTCCTTCCTTCCTTCCCTCCTTCCTTTCTTCCTTCCCTCCTTCCTTTCTTCCTTCCTTCCTTCCTTCCTTCCCTCCTTCCTTTCTTCCTTCCTTCCTTCCTTCCTTCCTTCCTTCCCTCCTTCCTTCCTTCCTTCCCTTACTCCTTCCTAAAATCACTAAGAAAAGGAGGTGGAGCAACTAGGTAACCCAGAGGATAGAGAGCCAGGTCTGCAACCCAAGGGTCCTGGGTTCAAATATGACCTGAGACACTTCCTAACTGAGTAACCCTGGGCAAGTCACTTAACCCCCATGGCCTAGCCCTTACCTACCGGTCTTCTGCCTTGGAACCAGTATTGACCCTAAGACAGGAGTCGAGGGTTTAAAAAAGAAAAAGGCGGCGGTGACCTGTGGGACCCTGGACAAGTCACCTCATCTGCTCTCAGTAGCCTGCTCTGGAAGAGGAGGGGGTTGGACTCAGTGGCCTCTGGGTCCCTTCTGGGGCTCCATGGCTGACCAGCCAGGCAGGGAGCTCCGATTCCTGCTAACAGCTCCCAGAGCCTTTTTGCCTAGGCCTTTGGGTGGCCCTCATCCAGCCCAGGAGCAGGGCTGGCCCTGGGGATCTCACCACCTGGTCCAAAGTGCTTTGAGAAACAATAGTTCCAGGCAGCTCGAGCACAGGACCGGCTGAGGAGGCTGCTCCAACGGCGGCCACAGGGACAAGGGCGGGTGGACCCTGGCTTTAGGAAGGTGCTGGAAGGCTGCGGCTGCCAATGGGACTTGGAGGGTCGTTGTAGGGGCCTCAGTTTCTCCATCCGCCCCATGGGAGGCCTTGGGGCTCTCTGGTTCTACTCTCCCTCTCATCCCCATCACAGCGCTTTTGGTGCCTCAGACAGAGCTCAGGCAGAAGCCTGCAGTGGGAATCCCGTCTGGGGGGAGGAATCTTTTGGTCATTCCCGCTGGCCTGAGCATCCTCATGAGCATCCCTGAGCAGGCCCCTTGGGAAGGAAGGCAGAAGCTGCTGGGCCGGCTCTGGGGGAACTTCTTTTGTGGCCAAGCCAGGGAGAGAGAGATCCTGGCGGGCCTCCTGGCAGAAGAGAGATGTCTCTCTTGCCAAGGTGGAAAGACAAAGCTGGGGGGCCAGCAGGAAGGGCCTGGAGCTCTCCTCTGGGACCCAGCAGCTTCCAGGCCTGTGGGAGCCCCTGGACGCTCCATTCCTTTCCTTGGTGGGTCCCTCCTTTCTTCCCTTCCAGCTACTGGGAGGTATGGGAGGGAGAGGCTCATCCCCCAATCCTCCCTGGGCCCCACCTATGAATGGAGCTGATCCTCTAATGGCCAGAGCCCTGGGTTCAGATCTGGCCTCAGCCACGACCTTTATTAACTGGGGTAGACGCTGGAGCAAGTCCTCGCGGCGCCCGGGTGAGGCTGGAAGAGCCAGGCCGACTCCCAGCTACGGCAGGCGTGTCTGGGCAGTACCCAGTGGGGAGCCAAGAGCCTGAACAGGAGCAAAACAAGAGGCTGCCCTTTGACTCCCAGAGAAAACATCTTTGTTGGTGAAAAACTGCTGAGGACTCTGGGGCAGCCTTATCTCTGCCCCCTTATCAGGAGGGAGCAAGAAGCCAGGAGGAGGGGCAGGGCTTGTGGCTTCTTGGCCTACAGACAAAGCTCCAGTCTCTCTGACCTTGACAGTAAGACCCAGAGTGCCCGGCTTCAGGCTTTCCTAAACTCCAGGAAAGGCCAAAGGGCTGACAGCCTGCCGTCCCACGCTGCTCAGAGGCCTCCTGAATGGTCCCGAATGACGGCAAAACTTGGGGTTGCAGAGCCAGGCACTATCACTGAGTTTCAGAATTCTATTTCTATTTTTCTTTCCTTCCTTTTTTCCTCTCTCCCTCCCTCCCTTCCTTCTTCCTTTCCTTTTTTCTTCCCTCTCCCTCTTCCTTCCCTCCTTTCACCCTCTCTCCTTTCCTTCCTTTCTTCCTCCCTCCCTCCCTTCTTTCCTTCCTTCCCTCCTCTCTCCCTCTCTCCTTTCTTTCCTTCCTTTCTTCCTCCTCTCTCCCTTCTTTCCTTCCTTCCCTCCTCTCTTCCTCTTTCTTTCCTTCCTTTCTACCTCCTCTCTCCCTCCCTCCCTCTCTCTTTCCTTCCTTCCCTCCTCTCTCCCTCTCTCCTTTCTTTCCTTCCTTTCTTCCTCCTCTCTCCCTTCCTTCCTCCCTCTCTCCCTTCTTTCCTTCCTTCCCTCCTCTCTCCCTCTCTCCTTTCTTTCCTTCCTTTCTTCCTCCTCTCTCCCTTCTTTCCTTCCTTCCCTCCTCTCTTCCTCTTTCTTTCCTTCCTTTCTTCCTCCTCTCTCCCTTCCTCCCTCTCTCTTTCCTTCCTTTCCTCCTCTCTCCCTCTCTCCTTTCTTTCCTTCCTTTCTTCCTCCTCTCTCCCTTCCTTCCTCCCTCTCTCCCTTCTTTCCTTCCTTCCCTCCTCTCTCCCTCTCTCCTTTCTTTCCTTCCTTTCTTCCTCCTCTCTCCCTTCTTTCCTTCCTTCCCTCCTCTCTCCCTCTCTCCTTTCTTTCCTTCCTTTCTTTCTCCTCTCTCCCTTCCTTCCTCCCTCTCTCCCTTCTTTCCTTCCTTCCCTCCTCTCTCCCTCTCTCCTTTCTTTCCTTCCTTTCTTCCTCCTCTCTCCCTTCCTTCCTCCCTCTCTCCCTTCTTTCCTTCCTTCCCTCCTCTCTCCCTCTCTTTCTTTCCTTCCTTTCTTTTTCCCTCCCTCCCTTCCTTCAAGACTAGAAAGCATTCTCTCAGCTGGCAAAGACAGCAAGCCCCAAACTTCCTTTTCCCACCATGTTTTGCAGGGCCAGAGGAGGAGGGCTTTGTGCCTTGCTCTCAGTGGGCACTCAATGTCTCTTAGAATGAACCGTGCTAACCAGCCCTGCAATGATGGGGGATGATTCCCCAACTGGCAGGAGACTCGGGAGTCCAGAGAGAGAACAGATCAACTCTGCTGGGCGCGCAGGCAAAGCACTCTGGGTTTTCACCTGCCTTCTTTCACGTTTTGCAAGATCTCCAGGTCTGGAAAGAGGGTGGAGGGAGGGAAAGAATGTGAAACTGACTTGTGCATTATTCAGTGCTCTGGGGGTTTGGGGTTGCGACTCTGCCTCCCCCCTCCCCCCCCCCCCCAGCTGTGTATTGGTGTCTCTAGAAACTGAAACTTCCCTTGGGCCAGTGAGGCACTTGGCTTGTAGGTTAGGAAAAGGAAACTAGAAAGCTTGGTGGGGAGAGAATGAACTCAAGCTCCTCCCAAGGCTCCGCTGGACAGATGACCCAAGCTACCACTTCAAAGGCTTAGGAGGTGCCCTGGCCCCTTCACAGAGCCCAGGGGAGGGAGCCCCAGGGGAGTGGGCAGGGGAGAGTCCCAGGCGATAGGCATCCACCCCATACGTACTCTTTGGGTCCCCATAATGCAGCATCCCAAGCTGCCCAAACCCATCCCTCCATTCTCCTGTCCTTGGCCCACTTTGGCATCCCTTCCAGCCAGCTTCTGCCATCTTGGTTCCTTTCCCAGCCACACTCCTGGGAAAGTGGCCGACATGTCCGACTCTACCACCTCCTAGAAAATGTCTGAGCTCCTTCAGCCCTGGTCCAGGAACACTTCCTCCAAAGGTCTAGACTGAGGAGATCTGGATCACTCCTGGGACAGCCATCTCCAGCCTCCGGCTGTTTAATTCCTCCAGACCTGTGTTTTGTCTCCTTGTTTAATTAGACAGCAAACTCCTTGAGGGCACGACCTCAGCATATGTTTCCCTGATAATAACCAGGACAATAATCCGGCATGTAGCCCAGAGGTAGCTTTTGGGTGATAAGAGGGACCAGGCCAAGGGGAGGGGAGCAGTATTTCCCAGATCCTGCCATATAGGCTGGGACAGCTTTTCCTTAGAGCCTTTCCCACTCAGGGCGGGCAAGCTCCTTTCCTTAAAAGGGGCATATCGATAGCTCAGTAGTAGAGAGGGAAAGGTTCTGGGTTCCAATGTGGCCCCAGACACTTCCTAACTGTGTGACCCTGGACAAGTCACTTCACCCCAATAGCCTAGCCCTTCCTGCTCTTCAGTTTTGGAACGAATACACAGTATTGAGCCTAAGAGAGAAGATAAGAGCTGGTTTGTTTGAGGGGGGCATTAAAAGCTCAAATCACAAGTCTAGGATTTTCCCACTGGAAAAGTCCAGTGGAGGAAGGAGACTGAGATTTGGGGAGCATCTTTTCCTCAGAAAAATAGCCTTAGAAATCCAAGAAATAGAGTTACAGATTTGTATAAATGGAGCCCCTCAAGCCGACAGCCAAAGACAAGATGAGCCTCACCGATTTCCATCTTGAAGAGGCTCCACCATCTTGGAAGTCTCCACTGGGATATTCGGATGAGATTATCTAGAGAGAAATATTCCCACTGGAACAACCTGATCCTTGGCAGCTCCCGAGACCCCGAGGTTAATAGTCCCCCCCCCCATCATTGGACAGCCTGTCCTGATTACTCAACCTCCCAAATAAGGGAAGGATGTGGGCAGCCACCCCTCCCCTGATGGCTCCTTTCGCTGCCAATGAGGGCTCATCCGCTGAAGCTAAGTAAACGTTCTCTCCCTCTTCTCACCTCACCCTCCGATTATTGACCCAGGCCCGTCCAACAGACCAAGGACGAAGCATGACTCCCCACAAGGATCTTGGGACATCTATGGGGAAGAATTGCCCCATTGTCCTCAGAGATCACTGGCGGCCGTCTAATGCCCTCCTTGAAGGGAACCTGCCCAAGGTGCCAGCCACCTGCAGGAACTGAATCTGAACCCAGTGGCTCTGGCAGTCATTAAACACTCCCCATTATGACTACTTTTTGTTAACCCCTTGCCTTCGGTCTAACAATCCATATTAAGTATCCATCCATTGAGCCGGAAGGGCTAGGTAGCTGGGATTAAGTGACTTGCCCAGGGTCACACCGCTAAGAAGGGTCTGAAGCCAGATTTGAACCCAGGACTTTCTATCTCCAGGCCTGGATCCACTGAGCCATCTAATTGCCCCTTTTACTACTTGGAAGACTATGTACTTGGCTCTGTGCTAAATGCTTTATTATTATCACAATATCATTTTATCTTACAACAGCCCTATGAGGCTGATACTATTATTATTCCCATTTTGCAGATGAGGAAACTGACTGACTTACCTAAAGTCACACAGGTAGTCACTAACTGTCTGAAGTCATCTTTGAACTCAGGGCTTCTTGACTAGAGGGCCAATGTTCCATCTACTGTGCCACCCAGCTATCTCTTGGGAGGAGGGATGGAAAGGAGGGAGGACCTCTTCCCTCTCTTCTTCCCCTTCCATCCCCCCACTCCCAGCACAGCCAGAAGTGGTGAACACTTGCCTGGGGTGAGCATGCCAGAGGGAGAGGTAGCCAGGCTCCTCTTACCCCTCTCTTTAGCCCATTCCTGACGCTTGTCCAAGTCACTACATTTCAGCTCAACTCCCAGTCTGAAAGAACCCAAATTTTAGGGAGATGGTAGGGAACACTGAAAAGAGAGCCAGTTTGGGAGGGAGAAGACCTGGGTTCAAATCTCCCCTCTGGCTTTTGAATGGCCACCCCTAAGGCCAAGCACTGTCCCAGGTATAGGGAAAAGCTGAAAATAATGCCTGCAGGGTCTATCAGAGAAGACAAATAGAGAAAGGAGGAGGATTGGGAGGGCAGCTGGAGGGCACAGTAGCCTGGAGTCATCTTCCGAGTTCAAATCTGACCTCAAGTCCTTTACTAGCTGGTGACACACCAGTCTCTTAAGTCTGTTTTCCTCAATGTCCTCATCTGCAAAATGAGCCAGAGAAGGAAACAGCCGACCACGTGGAGATCTTGGCCAAGAAACCCCAAGTGGGGTCATGAAGACGACACAAATCGGGATGGGGCAAGGGCACGGGACCTGGGGAATGAAGAACGCCCGTATGCATCCCCTGCAAGAGCATGGCGAAGATGGGAGATGACGTAGCATGTAGTGCCCCCCAACACTGATGCATACAATCACTCAGAGGGCCTTGGCGATCACCTGGCTGACTCCCTTTCCTCCTCAGCCCCTCGTCTTCCCCAACCCTCACCACCACTTTGCCCTTGAGGAAAGAGAGGGTTCAGAGAGAGAGCGACTTTTCATCCCCTTCACCGGAGTCAGGGCTAGACAGGACCCCAGAGATGGTCTAATCCAGCCCCCAATTTTTCAGAGGAAAATGGGTCCCTTCCGAAATGGCCCAAGAGAGCGAAGGGATTTGAACCCAGCAGCCCAGACCCTTTCCGTGGCTCCGTCCGGTTGGATTTGGAAAAGCAACAGAAACCACCTGGGAAGAAATCGGCTGAAATCAGAAGTTCAACAAAGTCCCGGTGCTGAGCCGGCAGATGCCGTTGGAAATGCTGCGAGGTAGGAGGTACGCCTGGCGATCGCAGCGCCGATAAAGCCGCGCGCCAGGTAAACATTGATCCCTAGTCAGCCGGTTCTCAAGGCGCTCCGAGAGTTTTGCAGTGATTTCTATTGATTCTCCATCAATCATCTCTCTGGAGCATTGCTGTCGGTTGGGTTTTGGCTCAAGGAGAGGGAAGGCAGGTTGCCAACCTCTAGCGCCTTCTGCGTGCAGGCAGGCTCCTGGGGACCCGCCTGGGTCCGTTCTTGATGGGTTTAATTCTGTCTCTCAAAGAACCGTTGGGAGTCAGAACTCGGAGGAAAGCAGCCACTTTGGTAAAATATATACAAATATTTATATATAATAAACAAAATGTATTTTATTAATTATTAACATTAAAAGAAATCATATATAAAAGAAACAAAGAATAAATCCTGTGTCTCTTTGGTGCGGGTCCCCTTTATTTTCTTTTTTAAAATCCTTTCCTTCCATCCTATGTAGTGGTTCCAAGGCAGAAGAGTGGAAGAGCTAGCTAGGCAATGAGGGTTAAGTGACTTGTCCAAGATCACACATCTAAGAAGTATCTGAGGCCAGATTGGAACCCCCTCTCTAAGCCTGACTAATCCACCGAGTCACCTAGCTGCCCCCTGAGGGTCCCTTTTCAAAATGGTGGCCGTAGCAGCCCCTTGGTGGCTGCTTGAAGGTCAGGGAACACTTTATACACACCCCCTCCTTGGAATGTCCTTCCAAACACAAACCGTCTAGAGAGGGGTGCAAGGATGGATGAGGCTGAAGGGATGGAGAGAGTCTCAAGGCTCAGAGAGAGAGAGCTCATGTCTGATCGAGTGAGCCCAAGCAAGGGGTTAGAGGAACATGGAATGACTTGTCCTGGGCCTTGAGGGATGGACAGGACTTCAAAAGGTGGAGGTGAAGGACCATTTGGGCAAAGGCTTGGTGGTGGGAAAGAGGAGAATAAAGTTGAAGGGGCTGCTCAAAGATCCTGTTTGGTTCAGCAGAGAGGGAAAGGCCAGAGATCTGTATCTGGAAGTCCTTCACGTCACAGAGAAGCCACAGCTGCAATCACCAAGTGAGAAAATGGAGAAAGCAATAGCAGCTATACCAGACAGTCAGGGAAGAACATTGACTCTGGGGTCTGAAGAAGCCTGGTCAAGCTGTGTGACTCTGGGCAAGTCCCTTGACCTCTTTGGCCCTCACCTTTCTTATCTGTAAAATGGGAGGAATCTTCACACAACTACCTTCCTGGGCTGTTGTGATCCAAAAGGGATGTGATGTGGGTCTCGTCTGAAGCATCTCACAAACCTCAGTGTGCCTAGATATGGGGGTTGTCAGGCAGCCCTTCACCTAGACGGGGACAGAGAGGGCCAAAATGACTTAAACAAAGTCTCGTGCCCAACAGATCCAGCAGAATAAATTCAAGGTAGTTGGAGAGGGAGGACCCTCGCCATTGGGGGATCTGGTAAGGCTTCAGGGAGAAGGCAGTGCCTTGGCCAAGGTTCGAGGGCAGAGGGGTGCTCTATTCATGTAGAGGCAAGGCATTCCAGGCATGGGGGATGCCAGACTTTAGGCTCGGCAAAGGGGTGGGGAATCAGGAACCAGAAACAATTCAATTGGCAAAGAAATCTGGGAAACCCTTGGGTGACCAAATGAAATTAGTCACCTGCTTCTTTTTACTGAGGCCCATCTGGCAACTTGCCCCAGGTAGTAAACAGATGATCAGGATTTGAACCCAGAACCTCTCAGGCCAATCAGTGTTCTTTAGGCTTGTCTACACTGCCTCTCTGTTACTCCCTAGTAGCCCCGAGGTCTTTCCGACTCCCAAGGAGTCTCTGAGTTCAACATAAGCCCATTCTGTGCTTTCTAACTTGTGTAATCATTGTTTTTGGTGTTCCAGGCTCTGTTCCCTGGTGCTGGCAAGAGAACTGAGGCCGCCCAGGGGAAAGACGAATGAGCCCCGAGTGGGGTTGGCAGGGGGACCCTTGCGGGGGCAGGGCCCACGAAGGATGACGTATTGTCCTCGATAAGGCTCCCAGAACGACCCAGGCCTTCTGTCCTCAGTCAACATGCGGGTTACATAAAGGCGTCTCTCCTGAAACACAAAGAAAACACTGGTTGAAACCCAGCCAAGCTCAGTTGTTTTTACCGTTGCAGTCAGTCATCCCCGAGGAGGAGCTGACGTTGGTGGGCTGGAGAGGGCATCCCGGGCCTTTTGATGCAGAAAGATCGTGTCCAGAGAGCCCTGAACGCACCTGACCTGTATTTAAGTGACCGTCGGGCAGCGGAGTCACCGGGCGGCCATTCGGTGCCCACTGCAGTCCAGGCACTGTGCCAGGGGGCGGCCAAAAGAGGAAAAGCCAAAACAAATTCTTGCCCTCCAGGAGCTTCCATTCCAGTGGGAGAAGCCCTGCTCAGTCAGCTAGGGCCAGGTGGGAGGGAGTCTCAGCTGGGGCACAGGCGGGGAGACCTCCTAGCCCGAGATGGAGAGCTCTGAAAGAAGGCAGACAGAGGGTTGTGTGTGAGGACATGAGATTCCTCTTTTCCCCTTCTCTGCATTGATATGTTCTCTTGACATCATCCTTCATCTCTCCCCCTCTCCTTTCCTCCCTCCCTCCGTCCCTCCCTGATTTTCTCTCTCTCTCTCTCCCTCTCCTTCTCTCCCCATCTCTGACTCTCTCCCTGCTTCCCTCTCTCTTTCCCTCTCCCCCTCTCTCTTTTTCCCTCTCCTTCTCTCTGTCTCTCTCCCTCTCTGTCTCTTTCTCTGCCTCTCCCTTTCTCTCTCTGTCTCTGTCTCTCTATCTCTGTCTCTGTCTCTCTCCCTCTGCCTCTCCCTTTTTCTCTCTGTCTCTGTCTCTGTCTCTCTATCTCTGTCTCTGTCTCTCTGTCTCTCTATCTCTGTCTCTCTGTCTCCCTCTCCCTCCCTCTCTCTCTGTCTGTCTCCCTGTCTCTCTCTCTCTGTCTCTCCCTGTCTCTCTCTCTCTCTCTCTCTCTCCCTCCCTCTCTCTCTCTCTCTCTCTCTCTCTCTCTCTCTCTCTCTCTCTCTCTCTCTCTCTCTCTGTCTCTCTCTCTCTCCCTCTCTCTCTCTCTCTCTCTCTCTCTCTCTCTCTCTCTCTCTCTCTCTCTCTGTCTCTCTCTCTCTCCCTCTCTGTCTATCTCTCTCTGTCCCTCTCTCTCTGTCTCTCTCTCTGTCTCTGTCTCTGTCTCTGTCTCTGTCTCATCCCATCTCATCAATTTGAAAGGGTTTTGTTTTCATCTGTCTTCCTCCAAGCAGGTGATTCCCAGATGACTGCTGCCCTCATCTTTCCTGAGCTCTAGTTGGCATCACAAGCTGCCCCTTGGCGATTTCAAACTGGGTCTCCTGTGACTTCCCCAAACTGCCCTTTCCAAAGCCGGATTCATTTCCTTTTCCCCAAACCCTCCAGCCACCTCTTAAACTTCCCTCCTCCCATGGAGGACTCCGATCTCCCAGGTACACTTTGCTCTCATTCTCACCTCCTTGTTCTCTTTCCCCCCACGTAGCCCATCAATGGGGCCCTCTTAGTGTGGCCGGGGCATCCCCTTCACTCCTCTCCTAGGCAGGCTCTCGTCGCCTCTCACCTGGACCAGGTCTCCATCCTCTTCAATCCATCGTCCAGTCAGCTGCTAGTGTAGCCATCTAAGCTGATCACTCCCCTGCCGCAGAAACCCCAGGAGCTCCCTACTGCTCGGTTTGGCTTTTAACAATCCTCACAGTCTGTTCCCAACCTACCTTTGCAGTCATGCACATTGGCCTCCTTCCGACTGCCCCCAGAGTTCCAATGAACCCTGCTCCAGACCCACGAAACTCCATCTCCCACCATCGCGCCTTTGCACACCCTGTCCCCCTGGCAGAATCCCTTGTTTCCTTCACACCTTGGCTCAAGGGACACCCAGAGGAAGCCCTCCTGATCCCTCTCCCTGCCCATTCCCTCCCCACAATTCACTGAGGGCATATTTGGTCTACACATACATGCATGATCAGCTTCTCAAGAACGGGGTGGCGTCCCTCTTGGCTGTGTGTCCTCAGCACCCAGCAGAAAGCCTGGAACGTGGGCGCTGCTTCAGGAATGTTTATGGACTGACTACATGAGAGATTTGGGATGAAGTTTATGTCAGGTCTTTAAAGGAGGGTGTTGTGAAAATGTTAAACATATAAAACAATCACATAAATATCGGAAGAGATAGACAGAGACAGAGATAGACAGAGAATGAGAGATGAATGGATAGACGGATAGCTAGGAAATAGAGATAGAGATAGGCAGAGAGACAGACAGAAATGGATAGGTCAATGGATGGATAGAAAGACAGAATAGAGAGAAAGATGAATGGATAGATAGATAGACAGATAGAAAATAGAGATAGGTAGAAAGACAGACAGACAGACAGGCAGAGAATACTTAGAACTAGAGGTGTTAAGCATAATAGAAAGCCCCCTGGATTTGCTGTCAGGGGACCTGGACACAAACCCCAATTGTACCATTTGTTCCATGTGGGATCTTGGCCAAGCCCCTGGGCCTCAGTTTCCCCAGTCTAAACGAGGTGGTTGAACCAGCTTGGCCTCTGAGGCTCCTTGCAGCTCAAGGCTCAGGCTGGTCATGGGACTGGACGTGTCCTGATCTAATGCTTGAGGCCGGCACGCTGGGTTGGGCAAACTTCAGTTTGCATTGTTCAAGGTAAGCTGTGTCTACAAGACTTGCATAACTCTCCCAAAGTCCAACTTGGAGGAAGCCTTGAAGCTGATCCCAGAGCCAAGGTCTGCCCTGAGGGCAAACAGGAATTTCAGATCCCTCACGTGGTCAGGGGCCATGACGGCAACCCAGGGCCTTCAGAGCCCCCCCCCCCCATTCCTCTGTTGCTCTTCTATCACGTTTGAGTTCTAATTTAAAATCAAATCAAGAAAATGGGCAATGCTGAGTCAAGGGGGAGAAGGGAAGGTCCGGAATTGGGAATTCCAAAAGAAAGGGCGTGTGTGCTCTCTCCACACTCCACTGGAAAGAATGCTCCAAGTCGATGCAGGTGAGAACAATTCTTAGGAGGGGGCCAGAGGACCTGCGTTCCAATCCTGGCTCTGCCCTCCCTATCTGTGGAATGAATGGAATGAATGTGACTGAAGGAGCACCTTCTCCGGCTCTTACTATGCCACGCCAAGCCCAACAGAGGCGAGGAGGAGGGGTAAGATGGTCCCTAAGCTTAAAGAGCTTCCCTTCTAGGGAGGGGGGAGCAGGGACAGCTAGAAGAGCCCCAAGGCAGAGGGTTGACTTGTCCTTCCCAGCAGTGGAAGTCTTAATTGGATAATATTTCCCAGCCCCCCATGGCTAGGAGGTGGCCGGAGTGCCCCGCGTTGTGTCTAGGTGCATCTAGCTTGGGAGAATTCTCATCCATGGGGTGGGAGCTGGACTGCCGGGTTAGAGGCGGAGAAGATAAGGAAGTCCCCTCCCCTCACTGGGCCTCAGTTTCCTCACTTGTAAAATGAAGGTGCTTGTCTAGGTGACCGTCCTCTCCAAATCCAAATCCATTCCATTATGCCCTCCTATGACCTCACACCGTCCACCTAGCAAAGACACGGAAGGATAAAAAACCCTCCAGAAGGCAGACGGGAATTGAGGGACTCTTGGGGGAGCCTCGGATGCATCCAAACCTGGAATTAGCCCTTGAAATGCTATTTTATTTTTGGCCCAATTACAGGTAAAAACCGTTTCCAGCATTTTCCCAGAATGCTGCGGCCCCGACTGTCTCTCTCCCTCCTCCCCATCTCCCTTGCGCTGGTGAGCAATCTCAGGGATTTTACGAGCGCAGCAATCAATCGAGGGCAACATTTCCCCGTGTTAATCCTTTTGTGGAAGGAAACCCAGACAGAAAAAAAAATAATAAGGAAGTGGCAGAAGTTTGCTTTGGTCCAGATTCCGGGCAGTTCTTCTTCTCGGGAAGGAGGTGGCTCTGGGGGGTGGTTCTGGCTCTGTATTCCTGAGAATGGCTGTCATCCTCCGCCATTCAGTGTGCCACACGTTACTGGACTTCGAAAAAAAGCCGGGACTAACTTGGGCCTGTTCTCAGCCCCCGATTCACTGCCGGCTGGCCAGGCGGGCCGGTGGTGTCCTTAAACAAAACATTCATGGCTGCACGTTTCGTGGCAGCAAAAACTGGAAACAGTGAGTTTTCCTCAAACAGGGACCGGCTGAGCCCACTGCGGGGCAGGAGGAGAACGGAATATTCTTGTGCTGGGACAGACAACACACGGAGGGAAGGGAGAGAAATGTGGGAAGGCAAAGACCCCAAAAAGGAGAAAATACAGGGGCAGAGACCAGGAGCGTGAGATCTAGAGCAGCCAATCAGGGCAGAGGGCGGGACAAGCCGGCTCCTGAATGCGGCCCATTTTGGCACCATGAGCATGGAGCCAGTTTGTTTGGTCAGCCATTCCCTGCTACAGGAGAGGATCCTGGAGACGCGACAGCATCAAGAAAACATTTCTTTCTTTTTCTTTTTTTACACTTTTACCTTGGGGGCAGCTGGGTAGCTCAGTGGATTGAGAGACAAGTCTGGAGATGGGAGGTCCTAGGTTCAAATCCGACCTCAGCCACTTCCCAGCTGTGTGACCCTGGGCAAGTCACTTCACCCCCATTGCCTAGCCCTTACCACTCTTCTGCCTTGGAGCCAATACTTAATATTAATTCTAAGATGGAAGATGAGGGTTAAAAAAAGAAAAACTTCTTACTTTCTGTCTTACTACCAGTCTTGAAGCAAGCAAGACAGAAGAGTGGGGCAAGGACCAGGTACTCAGGATTAAGTGACTTGCCCAGGAACACCCAGCTAGGAAATGAAAGAGGTCAGACTTGAATCCAGGCCCTCCCATCTCCAGGCCCGGTTCCATCTACTATGCTACCTAGCACCCCCTTCCCTTTTTTAAAAAAAATTAATTTAATTTAATTTAATTTTTCAAACTCTCACCTTCTGTCTTGGAGTCAAATTGGCTCCAAGGCAGAAGAGTGGTAAGGGCTAGGCAATGGGGGTCAAGTGACTTGCCCAGGGTCACACAGGTGGGAAGTGTCTGAGGCCATATTTGAACCCAGGACCTCCTGTCTCTAGGCCTGACTCTCTATCCACTGAGCCACCCAGCTGCCCTCATTCTTCTTCTTCTTTTTTTTTTAACATTATTTGATTTGGTCATTTCCAAACATTATTCATTGGAGACAAAGATCATTTTCTTTTCCTCCCCGCCCCTCCCACCACCTCTCCCATAGCCAGCGATTGCACTGGGTATCTCATCCTTCTTTTTTAAAGAATAGGAAGTCAGGTTTTTTCTAAAAGGAAAATGATTTTGATCGTTTGTCCAAGATGGTACAAAAGGCAAACAATGAAATCACATCCTTCACTCTCTGATCTGAATAGTCTCCAAGACAGAAACCAAGTCAAGGGCCCTGAAGCTCAAAGGGCAGCCCTGAAGGATGTCTCTCTCTCACTCTCTCTAGGTTTGTCTCTCTGTCTCTCTCTCTCTCCCCCTCCCCCTTCTCCTCTCTCTCTCCCTCCCTCCATCTTCTCTTTTTCTGTCTGTCTGTCCCTCTGTCTCTCTGTCTCTCTATCTCTCCCCCTCCCCCCTTCTCCTCTCTCTCTCCCTCCCTCCATCTTCTCTTTTTCTGTCTGTCTGTCCCTCTGTCTCTCTATCTCTCCCCCTCCCCCTTCTCCTCTCTCTCTCCCTCTCTCTAGGTTTGTCTCTCTGTCTCTCTATCTCTCCCCCTCCCCCCTTCTCCTCTCTCTCTCCCTCCCTCCATCTTCTCTTTTTCTGTCTGTCTGTCTGTCCGTCTGTCTGTCTCTCACACACACACACACACCCCTTCCCTTCCTTGAGTTCCTCACATTCATTATCAATGGAAGGGAGGGAGGGAGGGAGGGAGGAAATGAGCATTTATTAGGGTCCCACCCTGTGCCAGGCACTTTGCAAACACGCCTCATTCGCTCCCCACAACAACCCTGGGGGGCAGCATGGGGGTTATGATGATCCCCATTTCACGGAGACGGACAGACCCGACCATTTTGCCCAGGGTGGCCGGCTGTAAGGACCAGAGCCTTGTGGATCCCGGTCCAGGGAGCGCTGCACTCTGGCTCCCCCTCGTGGCCGCAGTAGCGCACTACTATTGCCTTTAGCCTTCCTCCTCGTGGGGTTCCTTTGTTTCTAGTTCTTGGCTCCCCGAAGACGCCGTAGGTAAGAACACGTGGATGGTGGCTCATTTGGCCAGAGGCTGGGGAGCGCACCCCATGGGGCCAGGTGGCCCGGTGAGGGAGGCCGCCATCTTTAAGAAGGCTGGGGCTGGTCCAGAGGGAAGAACTAGGAGAAATGGCTTCCCCAAACAGCTTGTTATTGGACCCAAAGGATAAGCAGCCCAGTGAGGCGTCCAGCAAAGTGACTCTCGCCAGGGCCCTGAGCGTTCCGGGAGATCACCCTCCTGGGAAGAAGCTGCCCCGGGAGGGATGCTGCTGTCACCGGCCAGCTGGGGGACCCTGGGGGAGCGGCTGACCCTCTCAGGGCGCTAGAACCGGAGAGGTCCCCGGCAGGCCTGGAAAATGCCTTGTAGGTGTCCAAATCTGAGCCCCGAAGGTCCTCCGGGAACCCTCTAGAATCAATGCTCGGAGTTCCGGCTCCTGGGGCCTTGGACGTGCCTGGCGCTTGTTTCGGCTGCTCCATCTGAGCTTGCATCTTGGATTCCCCTCGTTCTTTGGCTTCCACCCACACGTCATTGACTGTTTACACGGACTGATGCAGCTCCAGCTCCCTCGGTTACAAGTGGCCATGGCAGCCAGATTGCTCCGCTGTGGTTCCAGTGTAGACAGCCTTTCCAAAGGTCTCCCTAATGGGAAGCTTCCAGAGCCTGGCTGAGAGGGAGCTGCACCCCTTCCTTCCTCGCTCTCCTCTGCCAAATGACCTCTTTCTAGAAGGATGTCCGCCTTGGGGGCCGCTCTCTGTACAACCGCAGTCCTCCTGCCTGCCCTGGAGAAGTTGCTGTTTGTCCATTTGTTTACTAAGGAGCCTGTTCTCTTGTTTCCTCGCTGTCAGAGTTCTGGCTTTGGAAGGAGCCCTGTAAGGCTGTACAAAGAGATAATGGATGCGGGAGCCCCAATTCTGAGCCTGAGGGCCAGTCTGGAAGGACCCTGTACAGAGGAGGTTTGGAACCCCTGAGTCAGAGCATTAATCAGGTCCTACTATGTGCTGGGCACTCTGTAGACTCTGAGGAGAAGCAGAGAAGAGCAAAGTGACTCTGGCACGCAGGGATCAGACACTCCAGTGGATGAGAGGACAGACTCCGACCCCAAACACTCCCAGCTCGAGTCCATGGAGCGAGGCTCCTACTCCCCCCCCAGGAGCTGAGGGTGACCTCCCGACATGGACCACAAGTCCACATCCTCCTTGTCCCCCACGAGGTCACTTTCCCAGGGGACAGACAGACAGGAACTAATTCCCATCTACCCACTTTACAGGGGTAAAGGAAGGATGGAGGCACTCCCTCGCCTGGACCCAACCATCCATTGATGCCTAGGGAGAGCGGACTCCATCCATCCTCCCCCAGACCTGTCACTGCTGGGGGTGGCACAGAGGATGAAGGCGGCACTGCCCATCTTCAGAACACAGGCTTGGGGCCAGGCTGGTCAGTCGGGCACTCCTCAGGCTCTCAGATGCTCCATTCCCGTCTCTCCTCGTTGGGCTTCTGCTGCTCTTATGACCCACCAGAGGCCACAGTTTCCAAGATCAGGAAAAAGGAAACCAGAGACAGAAGAAAAGGGCGCCCTGCGTTCACGGCCACAAGGCTGCTGGGAGGGGGCTAAGGCGGTTGTGACCAAGCCCCTGTTCCCTCAGCCTGGAGACCCGCACCATTTCTTCTTCTCACTTAAAACCACCTAGAAAGAGAGCAAAAAACCCCAAACAAACAAAACCCTGACCTTCCATCCTAGTATCCATAGTGTGTTTTGGCTCCAAGGCAGAAGAGTGGTAAGGGCTAGGCAATGGGGGTGACGGGACTTGCCCAGGGTCACATAGCTGGGAAGTGTCTGAGGTGAGATTCGAATCCAGGACCTCCCCTCTCTTGGCCTGGCTCTATCCACTGAGCCCCTAACTGCCCCCAAAGAGAAGAATTTTAATAATAATCATAACATTTATGTAGCCTAGACTATATGCCAGGCACTGTGGTAAGTACTCCATAAATATTCTCTTTTGGTCCTCACAATAGTCCTTCAAGGGAGATGGGTGCTGTTGTTATCCCCATTTTACAGTCAAGGAAGCTAAGTCAGAGGTTAAGTGACTTGCCCAGGGTCGTGAAGCCAGTAAATGTCAGCCCTCTTCTCGTCGCACTATGGCGCCCCCTCGTGGCTCTCCCGCTCTTTTCTCCGCCCTGGCCCCTTCTGCTCTGCAGCCAAGCCCTGGGGTGACCTGCCTGAATGGATCCCTCCGCTTCGGAGCGAGAGAGCTTTCCAAGACTCCCTACGACTTGGCTGCCAGAGAACGGCTCGACCGCTGGGCTCCCACCGGCCACTCCCGCCTTTGCTCATAGAAAGCCGATGCAAGGGCATCTTGGGAGGGAGCAGAGGCCAAGGTGGGGGACCCGAGACGGGGGACCGAGAAACGCCGCCGGAGCCCCCCTTCAAAGCGGGCGGGGCACTCCGGGCAAGGAGGGCAGCCTTCCTGCTGTCAGAGCGCCCGGAGATCGCGTCCGGAGTGACGGAAGGCAGGAGCACGTCGGCCCTGGGCTGGGAAGAGCTTTAAAAGCCAAACGGAGAAGTGTCTAGTAGATCCCCGGGGTAAGAACAGGCTGGAGCCCCCGAGGGTTACTGAGGGGCGGCTTCGACATAGGCAGAGCTGAACTGTTGGGAAATCATTTGCCCCGCGGATTCCCGACCAGACAGCTGGTCTTCTGACATCCCGGGGGGGGGGGGGGGGGGGCCGACATGGAGGAGCCTCCAGCACTCCGGGAAGCCGAGCTTCCGGCCCTAGAGGCTCCCTTCCCCAAAGGCTGAGTGGCTCGGCGTGAACTTCTGTCTTAGAGAAAAATCCTGACCTGTGACCACTCGGGCTTCCGAAGAAAAGCATCTCCCGGCATCCCCAGGGTGCCCGTCAACAGTATAAACCCCGCAGCTCCCCCAGCCTGCTTTCCCTCGAGGGTCACAGCCCAAGAGCCATCCTCCCCCACACACCCATCCGCCCCCTTTACGGATCTTACCGTTTCTACGTTCAGGACCTACTTCTGCCCCCTCACACAAACACCACCCGCCAAATCCAGTTCAACCCGACATCCCACCCACCCAGATCTATTAGACCACAACTGTGAGCAAGGGGAGAGGCTGAGTGACTCCGGGGAATTGGGTATTCAAAAGAAAAGGAGAGAAGGAAGGAAGGAAGGAAGGAAGGAAGGAAGGAAGGAAGGAAGGAAGGAAGGAAGGAAGGAAGGAAGGAAGGAAGGAAGGAAGGAAAGAGGGAGAGAAGGAAGGAAGGGAGGGAGGGAGAAAGGAAGGAAGGGAGGGAGGGAGGGAGGAAGAAAAAAAGGAAAAAGAATGGAGGAAGAAAGAAAGAAAAGATAAAGGAAGGAGGGAGGGAGGGAGAAAGGAAGGAAGGGAGGGAGGGAAGGAGGGAGGAAGAAAAAAAGGAAAAAGAATGGAGGAAGAAAGAAAGAAAAGATAGAGGAAGGAAGAAGGGAGGGAGGGAAGGAGGGAGGGAGGGAAGAAGAAAAAAAGGAAAAAGAATGGAGGAAGAAAGAAAGAAAAGATAAAGGAAGGAAGGAAGAAGGGAGGAAGAATGAAGGAAAGAAGAAAGGAAGGAAGAAGGGAGGAAGGAAGAAAGAAAGAGGAGGGAGGGAGGAGGGGAGGGAAGAAATAAGCATTTATTAGGGTCCCACCTTGTGCTAGGCACTGTGCTAAGCACTTTACAAATATGCCTCATTTGTTCCTCACCACAACCCTGGGAGGTAGTGGCATGGGCATTGTACCCCCAGAAGCTCAGGCAAACTATTATCAGGGAAATTCCTTTGCTCCCTTACATCCTTGTGACTCCTAACCCAAAACATCTGATAACTCCTATAAGACCCTGAGGGGATTCTCCTCCTTGGATTGTCCTTGAGATTTGAGATGAACTGGGAGATGCACCTCCGGGCTACACCTCCATACCATCAGGCTGTATCTCAGACGTCCATCTGTCCCCTAAACTAGGAGGGTCACCCCCTGTCTCCAGGCAGACCTGGTCAGATGACCACTGAATGCCTGAGTGACACAGCATCACGCCTACACTGTTGTAAAGAGTATAAAGTCCTCAGAACTGATGCCATCAGGGGGACAGCTTTTCCATCCATGCTGTCCTCCCAAGCAGCAGTTCCCCATCTTGCTGTTCCACCTTGCTATCCTCCTGGCCATTCTCAACATTACTTTCTAAATTAATAAATATCTCTTTTTATTTTTAAGCTAAGTTTCAGCGTCTTGCAGGGGGGGGGGGGGTTCAGCTTTAGTTATGATCCCCATTTCACAGATGAGAAAACTGAGGCAGATGAAAGTTGACTATCTTGCCCCCACAGCTGTAAATGACTGAGGCCAGATTTAACTGCCTTCAGAAAGCATCGTGTCTCCTGGGAGTGAGGATGCAATATGTAAACAAACTTAGTTCAGGTCTCTTCCCTCTCTCCTGGGTTATGGCCTCCTCACAGTCTCCATCTCCTCTCTCCTCCATGTGGGTACCAGATTGATCTCAATAAGGCATTGGTCAGACAGGTCACGTCCTGTCCCAGGAGCTTCAGGGATTCTCTGTTGTCACTTAGATAAACTACAGACTGCTCAGCTTGTCCCTCAGTCTTCCGTGGTCCAGCCTCAGTTTACTCTCTTAGACTTACTTCACATCCTTCGTCTTCACACAGTCCATCTTCAGCCTGCCCTGGTCTGTGGCTGTTCTTCAAACTTGTCATTAACTGTCTTGTTTGACTTAACAAATTGAGTGTTTTGTGTGCAGGTTCACGCTCTCTGGTGAGAGCCAGGAGCCCGCAGGGCTGCCACCCATGCCTGGGAGACCTTGGCCCTTCCCTTGGCCCCTTCCAAGCTTTGGCTTCCTTCATGGTTCAGCTCAGGCTCCACCTTCTCTGGGAAGTCAGTCGTGGCACCCCCAGATGAAAGGCTCTTGGCCTGCTTAGACTCCCCCAGAATCTCTGGGGAAACCTCTGAATCTTGGCAGAATCTTGTTTTTAAATTCATAATACATCTGTAAGATCACAAATGAAGCTAGATCGGCGTTGTGGCCCAAAGTTTTGAAGCAAACGTTAAGAATCCTTGCCCTGCTTATGGATGCTCTCCCCCTCCTCCCCCTCAGATGGCCTTATGTCTATGGGGTGGGGCAGCCTCTCCTGCAGTGCAGTAGAGAGAATGCCAGGCCTGAGGGCAGGAAGCTCAGATCCAGCCTCAGTTGCTCAACTGTAAAATGGGTTGGAGAAGGCAACTGCTCCAGTATCTTGGCCAAGAAAAGCCCAAGTGGAGTCACAGAGAGTTGGACACGACTGAAGATGACGGAAGGAGCCCGTGGCAGTGAGGGTCAAGAGCTGACTGGCATTCCTGGCCTTGTAATTCCAAAGGCCAAACCTAAGGGCCCAATGACAAGAGAAGGTCATCGTCTGCGTGCTTGCTGTGTTACCCCGGAGGAGGGGAGCTCCTCCAGAGAAGGGGCAGTTTCTCATTTGTAGCTCGGCATTCTCCATGCCAACCAGGGTGCCTGGCACTTATTAAAGGTTTGCTAAATTGAATGACAGACGTCGTTGCTGAGCCTTTCCAACCGGGTCGGATATGCCCGAACTTTACAGTTTTCTGAGCCTTAGATAACCCTTGGGGAAAACAGAGAAGGCCATGGATCCCATTCAAAGAACATTTATTACGCATCTACTATTTTTAATTTTTATTTCTTTATTAAACACCTACAAATAAGGAAAATAGAGTCTCTGCCCTCAAGGAGTTTACAATCTAATGGGAGGCAACATGGAGCCCAAAGAAGCCTAGCATAGGGGAGTCCATCATGGAGTTCCCAGCCTTGGGGGCCTGGTATTCTGTGAAGGCAGAGCTGCCAATGACCAATGGAGTTACCCAAAAGTTTGTGAGCCCTCTAGGGGGCTCACGTGGAATGGAAACCATTGGGAATTAGATGTGTGCCTTAAATTTGGACTCGGACCCTTCCCTGTGTGCTTTGAGGGACAAGATCCTCTCTCTGGGATGTGATGCCTTTCTCCATAAAGTGAGGAAGTCAAACTAGACAATCCGAAATGATGTGCTCAACTGCACTTAGCACAGTGCTTTGCACAGGGTGGGACCCTAATAAATGCTTATTTCCTCCCTTCCTTCCTCTCTTCCTTCCCTCCTACTTCCCTCTCTCCCTCCCTCCATGCTTTCCTCCCTCTCTCTCCTTTTCTTTCTTTTCTCTTTCTTTCTTTTCTTTCTTTCTTTCTTTCTTTCTTTCTTTCTTTCTTCCTTTCTTTCTTTCTTCCTTTCTTTCTTAATTTCTTCCTTCCTTTCTTCCTTCCTTCCTTCCTTAATTTCTTCCTTCCTTCCTTCCTTCCTTCCTTCCTTCCTTCCTTCCTTCCTTCCTTTCTTCCTTTCTTTCTTCCTTTCTTTCTTCCTTCCTTCCTTCCTTCCTTTCTTTCTTCCTTCCTTCCTTCCTTTCTTTCTTTCTTTCTTCCTTCCTTTCTTTCTTTCTTTCTTTCTTTCTTTCTTTCTTTCTTTCTTTCTTTCTTTCTTTCTTTCTTTCTTTCTTTCTTTCTTTCTTTCTTTCTTTCTTTCTTTCTTTCTTTCTTTCTTTCTTTCTTTCTTTCTTTCTTTCTTTCTTTCTTTCTTTCTTTCTTTCTTTCTTTCTTTCTTTCTTTCTTTCTTTCTTTCTTTCTTTCTTTCTTCCTTCCTTCCTGTTTTTTTTTTTTTTTGCTAACTCTAACCCTAACCTTAAATTCATGCCAGGACCTACTCCAATGATCCACTGGGACTTAGCAGTGTGACTCATGGCTATCAAAGGTTCTGGTGAGCCCCTCCTAGAGATTTTTCTTGAACTGTTGCTCTACCCACCAATCCCTGTGTTCAGACTCTCTCTCCCTCCTCTTCCTTGAAACTATTTTGGGTCCCTATTGTATTTATTGGTGTACTTATTGCATCTTCCTGGTGGAGTATAAGCTCTTTGAGGTCAGAGACTATTTCCTTTTCTTCTCTGTATCATACAGCAGGTAGGGAAAAACATGTCTGGGTCCTGTTATCATTATCAAAGAATTGATTTTTTTTATTTTTTTATTTATTTTTTAATTTTTATTTGGTCATTTCCAAACATTATTCATTGGAAACAAAGATTATTTTCTTTTCTTCCCTCACCTCCCTCCCACCACCTCTCCCATAGCCCACGCACAATTCCACTGGTTATCACATGTGTTCTTGACTCGAACCCATTTCCCTGTTGTTGGTATTTGCATTAGAGTGTTCATTTAGAGTCTCTCCTCAGTCATATCCCCTGCACCCCTGTAGTCAAGCAGTTGCTTTTCATCGGTATTTTTACTCCCACAGTTTATCTTCTGCTTGTGGATAGTGTTTTTCTCCTAGATCCCTGCAGATTGTTCAGGGACATTGCATTGACACTAATGGAGAAGTCCATCACCTTCAATTGTACCACAGTGTATCAGTCTCTGTGTACAATGTTCTCCTGGTTCTGCTCCTCTCGCTCTGCATCACTTCCTGGAGGTTGTTCCAGTTCACATGGAACTCCTCCACTTTATCATTCCTTTTAGCACAATAGTATTCCATCACCAACATATACCACAATTTGTTCAGCCATTCCCCAATTGAAGGGCATCCCCTCATTTTCCAATTTTTGGCCACCACAAAGAGTGCAGCTATGAATATTCTTGTACAAGTCTTTTTCCTTATTATCTCTTTGGGGTACAGACCCAGCAGTGCTATGGCTGGGTCAAAGGGTAGATATTCTTTTGTCGCCCTTTGGGCATAGTGCCAAATTGCCCTCCAGAATGGTTGGATCAATTCACAGCTCCACCAGCAATGAATTAATGTCCCAACTTTGCCGCATCCCCTCCAGCATTCATTACTTTCCTTTGCTGTCATGTTAGCCAATCTGCTAGGTGTGAGGTGATACCTCAGTTGTTTTGATTTGCATCTCTCTGATTATAAGAGATGTAGAGCACTTCTTCATGTGCTTGTTAATAGTTTTGATTTCTTTGGCTGAAAACTGCCTGTCCATGTCCCTTGCCCATTTATCAATTGGAGAAAGAATTGATTTTTTAAACCTCAACAACAGTGAACAACAATTCAACAAAAAATAATTACAAAAGCCAATTTATTTAGATAAACACACCAAGAGAATTGTTCTTTAGACAGATTGGAAAGTCAGGAGACACTTTAAACATCATGAGACCAAAGGAGAAAGCAGAACAGAGTTCCAGAAAAACCTAGGGTACACAGGAGGCAAATCATTCCAATGAACCCAGGTCACGGGGTTCAGGGACAATTAAGTCTGTCCCATTTTTTCAGCTCTCACCACCAGCACCACAATAGCAACCATGACCACCACCACAGCCAAACCGCTTTTTATTTTGACATGTACAATATTTAAGATGAAACACTGCCCAGAAGCTTTATTCTGTTTCTTACTCTCATCTGAAACTTAAAATTAAATTTCTGTTTCAGCCTCACCTTGGCTTCTGCACACTGAAAACTATATTCTCCTGGCTTCCTATCTGAATGTTGCCTTGGGTGGTCCCCTTGCTGAGAATTTCAGAGAGGACGGATCCCAGAGGTGATATACACACAGATCAAAAGCCAGCAAGTTCCCCAGGAGCCCCATGTGCTGCAGGTTGGATAGGACAGCATGCTGGTTTAGGAATGTTTCAGCGACTAAAATGATCTTTTATATTTCATATAACAACACAGGCATATGAAAATGAGCATCTTATTGGTCACAAAGGAAAGGGAACTCTCTGCTATTCCTAAGAACAGAAGGTGGGGGACCCTCAGAATCTAAATGGGGAGTAACCTATATGTTAGCAAAATACTGTACAAGTGTTGTTTTGAGATAGTTCTGGGCAGGGGTAGTCTCCCCATTTGACCAAAAGGAATAAATAAATAAATAAATGAAACCTCGACAAGCCTTTATTCACTCACTTGCTCTCCTCTCTCACAGTCAAAGAATAAGATTCTTAAAGACAACAGTGGTCTGGCTTCTCCCTAGGAGCAGACTGAGTTTATCACTTATGGAACTGGCCAGTGAAATAGAAGCAAGAGGGAAATTGAGAGCCTCATAAGGAGCTAAAGGAGTCTTTCAGGGAAGATGACAACCAAATAAAAGTGAAATCCATCAGGGACTCTTGGTAGTAAGGGAACTCCCTTTACACCCATCTATAACACAGTCTTAGAGAGTTGTCTGAGGTTTGAGTGATCTGTTTGAGTGTAAGCCACAAGTGGAAGTGGGATCTGAATTTAGATCCAGCATTTACCCTATCCACTGTCATAGTACTTGTAGGGGAGTCAGCTGGTAGGTTAATCCAAAGAACCTTGGATTTGAAATGTGAAGAGGAGTTGGATTCATGATCTCAGCTCTGCTACTAGCCCCTGTGACACCATGGCACCCATCTGAGCCTCTCCTCCGTCTGTAAAATGGAGACAAGTTTGGCCTTCACTAGACTTTTGGGACTCCCTGTTGCTCATCTTCATTTTGTCCTGTACATAGCTTGCTGGTATATAGTTATTTTCATGGTGTCTCCCTTGGTAGACTATGAGCTCCTTAGAACAGGACTGTCTTTTGTCTTTCTCTGTGTCCTCAGTGCTTGGCAGAGCCCCGCACCCAGAGCCTGACTTTCACAGGCTCCCTTACCAGGTGTTTGAGAATCAAATGAAAACAGATCAGAGCACTTGGAAGCCTGAATAGAATGGGTAGTGTCTGTCCTCTAGTCCCATCCCCCTCATTTGACGGTAAGAGAAACTGAGTCTTAGAGAAAGGAAAGGACTTGATGGAGGCCTCCCAAGTAGGAAGAGGCATAGCAGGGGCTCACAGCCCAGCCTGACCCTTCTCCCTCTGTGCCTGGACTGGCAATATACAAAGTATATTCCCACCATGGATGCCAACTGCCCAGGAGCCCTGGAAGGGGGCTTGAACTTCAAAGTGTGCTACAAAGACAATCACGATCTCATTTGTGAAAAGAAACTCCAAAAAGGCATCTTTCCTTGTGGAAAACCGATCAATCATTACAGAGTTCCAGTTCAGGTCAAAAGCCAAACAGGCTTAGAACTTCAAAAACAGCTTTTTGAACACTCGCCATTCCTTTTCCAGCCTCGCACCCCCTTCCTGGGCCACCACCAGGGCACAAAGCATTTACTAGTTGCAGGCGGTCAGAGGACCACAGACCTGGGGCTGGAGAAGACCCCAAAGGCTGTCGAGATGATGTCAAGGACCTCAATTAACCCCAATGGACGTTTTCCCAGCCCAGAAGGTCGGCAGAGCCTTTAAACCACAACAAGCTGGGGAGGAAGGTACTCTAGGAGTGCTTAATCCCACTGGACAGATGATAAAACTGAGGTCCACCAGGACGAAGCCCTTGGTTGGCCCAGAGAGCTAGTCCTTGCTGAATCCAATTGGTGCTGCTACCTCTAGAAAAGAGGATCCGAATAACACTCCTCGGGTCCTCGGGGGCTCCAATGGAAGCCTCCTGTATGGAACGGGCAGGGACGACAACATAAGGAGAAGGCTGGGCCAAATCTGGGCAACAACAACAAAATAGGTAGACCAAGGATGGTGCTGAGGAGACCCAAGCACCTTCGCTGCTGCCTCCCTGACAAGTGCCCGCATTCTCCCAGGGGTGCCCTACACAGAATGATGGCTGCTCTAAATGCCTGAAGTCCAGCCGGGCTCCCTGCAGAGTTTAGGGCAGAGCTTTGGCAGGGCACTCAGCCCCTTTCCTGACAGAACTCACGGAGGAGCCAGGGGGGGAACCACACACAGAGGACTGGGGAAGCTCCCCCGAGGAAGTCACTGGTCAGAAATGGATTGTTCTGCAGCAGGCATTGTACTAGGGCAGCCCCCTTTGTGCCCTGGCCACATGGCAAGAGATTCCCGAGACACTTTGCTGGTTCCTGTGGCCCCACAAACAGACATAAGGGTGGATGGAACCTCTGAGGTGAAGCAGCCCAAGGCCAGACCTTCTTCCTGGAGAGTTCTGGGACAGAGAGGAGCCCTGGGGGTGCTCAGAGCATCTAGTTCACCTGGGCTGGAGCTGGAAGGGACCTGGGCAATCTTCTCCTTCTTGGAGGTCTGCCAGGAAGGAAGGGAGGACCTGAGGCTCGAGGCCAGGGCTTCTGACTCCCAAGCCAGGATCCTTCTGCTCACCAGACCTGCCTCTTCTTCAAAGGGCTTCTTGGGTGCCATGCCTTCCCTTGGCCAGACTCCAAGAGGGGCCAGATTAGATCCCATCTACCAACTCAGTCCAACTGGGCAAGTGGGATGTTAGGGGAGAGTAAGGCAAGTGATCCAGGGGCCCCAAGGAGGCCTCAGTGCTGAGGAAAGAAGGGCAGCTTGGGAGGCAGGCGCCTGGTTCCTACTCCAGCTCTACCACTCCGGGGTCCCTCACATCTCCTCTCAGAAAACAGCTGCCACTAGATTTCGGTTTCTTAATCAGCAGTGGGTGACCTTGAGGTGTCTGCAAATGAGATTTGGGGAGCTGGGTTCCATCAGATTGATTTCCTTGGGAGCCCTGGGTATTTGGGGGGGGCCCGGACTCCCCCAGACTGCTTAGCCAAGGGGTCGAGGCCCCAGAAAAGGGTTTGGGAAGACAGTGTCACGGCTGCTTTCCAGGTCTGTCTCGGATCCCAGGAGCCAATCCCCTTCCCAGAAAAAAAGATGGATATTCCCATGTGTAAGAGCTGCAAGGCTGAACGGCTCACACACAGGGGGCTTCCAAGTGGAGGGTTCGGTTGGAGGAGGACACCCGCCCAAGAGCGGAGAAAAGGACTCCGTGGGCACTGGCTTAGCGGTTAGCCGCTTTTTTCTCTTGGTTCCTGAAACAGCTACATGTCTGTAGTAGCAGAAAGGGAGCTGGAGGCAGAGGATTTGGGTTCAAGTCCAGTCCCTGTTGCTTACTTCTTGGGAGCTCTCTCCCTGGGGCTCAGGAGAGGGGGCTGGACTAGAAGGTCCTTCCAAAGCCCCACCACCCTTAGGGCGGAAGGGGTGCAGGCCCCGGTCCCCGCTGCCCCTGCATTTCCCGATGGCGGAATGCCCGTCCCGCCCCCTCCCCCGAAGGCCAGGCTCTCTCAGAGGTGCGGGGCATAAAACGGGCTCAGGTAGGTGGAGCCCAGGAAGGGGCCGAAGGGGCTCCCGGCCGCTGCGGCTGCCGCCGTCAGAGGGAAGGAGGCGGCGGCGGCGGCCGGGAAAAGGACGTTGGCCGCCGAATAGGGCGGGAACGTCTGGAAGTGCAGGGCGCTGGGGCCGGGCGGGCTGGGGCTGCGGCCGGCCGCCTGCCCGGAGGAGGCGGCCGGCGGGGCGGGCATCGCGGCGGGGCCGTCGGCGCCGGGGTTCTGCTTCTTCCACTTGGTGCGGCGGTTCTGGAACCAGATCTTCACCTGCGTCTCCGTGAGGCTGAGAGCCAGCGCCAGGTTGAGGCGCTCGCACACCGACAGGTAGCGAGTGGCGCGGAACTTGTTCTCCAGTGCCACGAGCTGCTCGTACGTGAAGGCGGTGCGAGCCCGCCGGGGCTTGGCACAGCCCCCGCCGCCGCTGCTTCCGCCACTGCCCTCACTGCCGCTGCTCTCGGGGGGCCGCCGGCGCTTCGGGGGACGAGGGGGCGCCGGCGGAGGCGGCAGAGACGAAGGTGATGATGGCGGTGAGGAACCCTCACGGACTGGACCCGGCGCCCGCACCCCGCTGTCGTGGAGGCTCTCGCCGGCCCCCGCCCGGTCCCGCCGGTCCCGCCGGCCCCGCGCGAACCCCGAAACTTCCCCCTCCGCCTCGGCCTTCTCTCCGTCTTCCTCTTCCTCTTCTTCCTCTTCTTCTTCCTCCTCCTCCTCCTCCTCCTCGTCCTCTTCCTCTTCGTCCTCCTCCTCCACGGAACCGGCCAGGACGCTCACTGTTCCGCTATCTAAAGAGGAGAAGCGAGAGCGGCTAGCCGGGACTCGGTCCTCACGGCTAAGGATCGTAGGACTGCGCTCCCCCGCCCGGCCCTGAGGGCCAAGGACCGGAGAAGCTCGGACAGGTGTCCAGCTGTGTTCCTGTTAGACGTGATCTGGGCCAACCTCCTCACTGTACAAGTGGGGAAACTGAGCCCCAGACCAGTCCGTCTGCGGGATCCAGAGAGGGAAGGATCTTTTCTGACTTAGCCTACCTCAGCTTGTTTCCCCAGCTGTAAAACGAGGTCCCTCAGTTCCCTTAGGGAGTGAGGAGCCTGGATCGGCCAACGTCATTCAGCTATCCCCCACCCCACAGGACTTAGAGCTGGAAGGGCCATTGTAGATCATGCTGTCCACCGCGCTCATTTTACAGAGGAGTAAACTGAGGTTCAGAGAGAATCTACACATAGTTTGCTGCCTGGATGTAAGTGGAATCTGGGGCAGCTTAAACTTTAGCCCTTGCTGGTATATTGGAGGTCTCCCTTCCAAAAGAGGGCTAAAGGCAGCTGGGGGCGAAGTTAGGAGGCAGAGGCAGTGTAGGGGCCGGGGGAGGGGAAGTTCTTATTGCAATAAGACCTGGAGATGTCAGCTGCTCGGGAGGGTTCGTCTCCCAAGTCCCGAGGAGCCGATTTTGGTCTGTGACCGTCAGAGATTTGGAAGCAATTAAAAAAAAAAGAAGTTATTAAGATCCCCTCCTTCCCCCTCTCCCATCTTCTCTCCCCGCCGTGTTAATAGAGTTTCAGATTTGTGAGGGGCCGGATCGATAGATGTCATCTATTAAAGGTAAGTTTTAATCGAGCAATATTCGGATCAGACAGGCAAAGGGGGTTTGAAGTGCGCACCTGCAAGCTGTGGGAAGGAGATATGCGGGAGGCAGTAATAGAATATCGATCAATGGGGGGGGAGCTCGGCCCCCTCCGAGAGGCGACCTGGACAATTATCGGGCCTGGCCTGGCTGTCCCAAGCCCAATCTCCCTTGGCCGAAAGCATCCAGACCCCAGACAATTGCGGCTCAACTTTGGGTCTGCCCACTTCCAGGGCTTGGGGAGCTGGGGGAGGGGGGACTGAGATCCACCACCCGCCTTTCCCCTCTTCTCCCCCGGGCTGGACTCACTCTGCGCCCACTGCCCCCGCCCAGTACCCCGCATCTCGGGATGGCCCTCTCTTTCACCACCGCCCACCCATCCATTCCCCAAATGATGGTATCAGGACGTTCCCTCCCCTTTCCTTCTCTGCGGTTGGGGAAAGACAAAAGGAAGGGGTCCAGAGGAACCCACTTCCTCAAGGCAGCCAATGGCCCAGGGCTGGCATTCTGGCCGAGGAAGTTGGCCAAAGGAACTTGGCTCCCAGAGCGTGCCAGAAGTGAACTTGGTCACTGGCTCCCCCTCCATCTCCATCCCTCTTCTCCCCACAATGCCTGGCAGGTGTATCCATCTCCAGCCACGGAGTCTGACTCCCTCACAGCTCCAGTGGGACAGACATCTTGGACCAAACGCTGGCTCCCTCCCTCCGCAGCTGGCCAGCCTGGGACCCCCGCCCCGCTCCCGCCCCTCCCTTCTCTTTTTTCCTGTTCTGGTCTGGCTTGCTCTGGCATCTTCATAGACAATCCACTCCCTCCTACTCTCCTTCCGTGGCCTGACGTTTCTAGGGGGGACAACAACCTGCAAGTGGCAGGTGAAAAGTTAGACCCCCGGCCACCCCCAGCCACCCCTCAGCTCCTGGCAGGACAGGGAGGAAGGGAGGGAGGGAGGGAGGGAGGAAAGAGTAGCCGCAGGCCTGGGGCATTGGCGCTCCCGACATCCTTACCGGAGATCTCGGCCTCGCTCTGGTTGCCGGGCTCCATCTCGGCAGCCTCCGTCTGCCCCAAACTTTTCTCTTGCTCGCGGGAGGCGCAGAGGCCACCCCGGGCTCCGGGGCCCCTCCTCCGGGTGAATTTCTGCGGGTCCAGGATGTCTAGGATGGAGAAGGAGATCTTGTGGTGGCCAGGGGCCACTTTGGCCCCGCTGTTCTGACATGCCAGCATGCTCGCGGTCCTCGGAGAGATGCCCAGAGACTCGGGGGAGAGACGGCGCCGAGTAGATGGGGCTGGAGGTCCAGGGGGGTCGTCGCTGTTAGGATGGACTGATGCTGGACCGACGGACAGAGGGACGGATGCGGGCCGAGAGCGCACCTTGGTGCGGTGCTGCCGAGACTGAGGCCGGGGCTCCCGGAGGAGAAGGAGAGGGAGGAGGGGGAGGACTGCCAAGTGAAAAGCCTTGGGGGAGGGGAAGGCGGGGGGCCGCGCGGCGATTGGCACGCGCTGAGCTCTAGGGTCTCCGGCCACGTGGAGGGGGATGGGGGGCGGGGGCAGGGGCTGGCTTTCGAAGGGGCGTTCGGCAAACACTCCCTCCCAGGGGTTGAGGGCCCTGGCGCGCAGCTGCTTGGGGTCTGCACCCTCGGAGGCTCCCGGCGTCTTTGACCAGTCCAGCTTTTCCAGGAATGCTGTGGGTGCTGGGGATCAGGGGAGGGGGACGTTCGGAGGAATCTGGGCCCCAGCCCGGGATGATGATTCTTCTCCTTCCTCCCAGCGCGCTTGGGCAGGTTCGGGACGCCCACCTCGGAGGAGCAGAGCAGACAGCCGCTTTCATCGCCGCTGGGTGGACATTGTCTGGGCTGGGAGCTGGTGAGGAAGCAGCCGGGAGGAAGAAATCGACCCGGGCGAACCTCAGCTTCCCAGCTCTCCACATCTCCCCACACACACCCCCCCCATACTGGGGGGGGCTCCCAGCTTCAGAGGGTGCCATAGCCACCTTCCCTCTTGGACCCCAGACACCTCCCAGATGCTGCAGAGTTCTGGGGATCGCACTGATCATTGCCCGGGGGTCGGGGGGGAGGGAGATGACTTTCTGATGAGCTCTGAGGCATTCGGGTGCAGCCCAAAGCGGGCTGACTGATCTGGAATGCCGGGAGACCAGGGAGAACAGGGTTCCAGTTTTCCCTGGGACTCCTACTAGCTGCGTGACCCTGGGCAAATCGCTTCACTCTCGGAGACTCGCCTATCCTAGTGGGAGGCTGGCCCTGGCCTCTGAGGCTCCCTCGAACCTCCAATCTTTGAACCTGATAGATGAAGAAACTCCAACCACTTAGCTCCCATCCGGAGCAGTCCAGAGCCCCCCCCCCCCCCCCCCCCCCCCCCCCCCCCCGCCCAGTCTGGGCGATTTGGTGGTTTTGTTTCCCATCCGTGATTTCATCTTCCCAGCCAAGTCCGGCCCTGGAAGCGGGTGGGAAACTCGAGATCTTGGAGAGGTGCCCACTATGGCACTTGTCCAGGGTCACTCCGCCAGGGTACTTCCCAAGGGACTTGAACGGTGGGATATCACAAGGTTCAAATAAGCTAACACAGACTCAGAGTGGTGCAAATGTCCACTATTGTGAGTGTTACCCCAGCGAAAGAAGACGGTCTACCCAGGCTGGGAGTCCAGCTTCAGTCATTTACAGTAGAAAATGGAGGAGGGGGGAAGAGGGGCTGGGAGGGGAGGCTTTGAAGTGAATGGACAGCCTGGACTCTCCTGTAGTCTGGCCCGTTTCTCCCTGCTTAGAAAGGCTTGGCTCCAGCCAGGATTTCAGGTCCTGAAATGGCTAGTGGAAGAAGACCTGCCTGCCTTTGCAAGTGTCACTTGAGGGCACTGCCCTGACTCTGAAGCTTCTGCATTGTCCAGATTGGAGAACTGAGGCAGCTCCACACACTGGGGGGCTGCACTATGTACGCCGCCCCAGACACACACACACACACACACACACACACACACACACACACACACACACAGTACTAGAGCTAGGAGGCCCTCCCTTGCTCCCTGGGGCTCCAGCACAATGCCGGGGCAATTAGGATTATCAGAGCAGGTAAGGGAGAGGAAGAGGAGGGGCAGCCGACTCATTCCAGGCCCCATCTGTGATGAAAAAGGAGCCTTTCCAGGGAGTCCCTTTTTAGTCTTTCACATTCAAAGCCTCCCTTCTCCACCCCTGGGTTGCCGGGCTTTCACTCTGGGCTTGAAAGAGTGAGCCGACCACTCTTCTGCCCAGTCTCCATAGAATTTCAGATCATTGGGGAGGAAGGCTCCAAGGAAGAATGAGGCCTTCTCCCCACATCTGGACAGGTGCAGGAGCTTCCCTTGGCCTGACCCAGGGATCTGGGAGGGAGGAAGGAAGGAAGGAAGGAAGGAAGGAAGGAAGGAAGGAAGGAAGGAAGAAAGGAAGGAGAAAAAGAGACAAGGAAGGGATCGAGAGAAGAAAGGATGCGAGGGAAAGAGAAAGGTAGGGAAGAAAGAAAGAAACAAAACCAAGAACTTATTAAGGGTCTCACATCAACCCTCTAGAAGTTGGTGCTGATAGATCTACTTTATAGTTGGGGAAACCGAGGCAGACAGAGTTTAAGTGACTTGCCCAGGGTTGCTGGGCTTGTAAGTGTTGGTGGCCACATTTGGATTCAAATTTTCCTGACTGCAGACCCAGTACTTCCAGAAAGGAGCAGCGCCCTGCTAGGGAAGGAGATATGCACCTATTGGGAGCCCAAGTGATGAATCCACAGAGCCTGTGCACTGCTAAGTCTCCCAACTTTCTCTCCTCACATCTTTCTCTGTTTCCTTCTTCCTCACTCTGATTTGGGCTCCTCCAATCTTTTATTCATTCCATTTCATTCAATTTAACAAACACTTATTAAAGTGGGCCATGGAGAATGAATAAGGAAATTATTCATATTTATTACACTATTCTATAATAATATATAACAGAATAGAATAAGGGGTATCTGTGGAGACAACTTAGAAAGAATGCTGTTCCCCGGGGGCAGCTGGGTGACTCAGTGGATGGAGAACCAGGCCTCGAGATGGGTTCAAATTTGGCCTTCCTAGCTGAGGGTCCCTGGGCAAGTCACTTAGTTCCCATTGCCTAGTCCATATCACTCTTCTGCCTTGGAACCAATATACAGCATTGAGTCTAAGACAAGGTCAGGGCTAAAAAAAAAATGCTGCCTTCCTGGCAAGATGCAAGCCATTCTTTCTGCCTTCTTTCCCTTTGTATTTCCCTGTTGTATTTGGGGAAAATACAGCTTGGGGGGGGGGGAGTATTTCTAGAGATGACCGTGGCCCAAGAACAAAAGGAATAAATAATCAAACCAAACCAAAGCAAAAATGCGTTTGACAGTGTATGCTCCAGTGCTCTGGGATCTCATTCATTTGGGTGTCCCTTCAGGGGCACGGATCTCTCCTCCGCTGGGCTTGCCCATCCTTAGGACTTCTGTCTGTGGTTCCACAGTCCAGGGAAGCCATGCTCGCCCTTCTTCCTGTCCCGTACAATGGGGCAGCATCAGGCCCTCCCCTCCCCTTGGAATTCATTCAGCCAGTTCCTTAATGGCAGCTCTTGCTCCTGTTCTTTGAAATTCCTAATTCCATGTGTAGACATGGGAAATGACCACAATTAGATGACCAAAGGGTTGTTACCCTGGACTTGGGATTCAAATGGTGTATTGTTCCTCCTTCCTTTTCAAAGAGGGAGTATAGAAGCTCCCCGGAGCAGTAGAGCCAGCACTTAGGCACTTCCAGTTTTAGCAGCTGCCTAGAACAGCACCAGGTTAATGGACTTACCCAAGGGCACATAGAGAATGTAAGAGGCACTAACTGCTCTCTATCCACTGGACTTCACTATCTTTCAGGTGCAAGTCAAGAATGACCTTTCCCTTATACTTAGATGAATGCTTCCCTTATGCCTTTGTTTCCCAGGGCCTGATTGGTGAGAAGAGCTTCATAGATATTGGTCACTGCATTAATTCAACTCCGAAGGCACTGCCATTGAAGTTTGCACATCATTTTAGAAATGTTATCTAATTTGAACCTTGTTATGACACGGTGAGGACAATACAGCAGGGACTGTTGGCTCCATTTTCCAGATGGGGAAATAGAACAGAAGAAATTCCTGGAAGGTATTTGTCCCAGGAGAAAATCTTGGAGTTTCCTCCATCCATTGTCACAGGCAGGACTTGAATCCAGATCTTCTCAACTGCAGCACCCTATCCTCAATGCCAGAAGCTTGTTCAGTTTTATGAAGCTTTGTCCAAAAGCCCCTTGATAACATCTTGCTGCCTTCAAAGTTCAAGGCTAGCTGCATGTTGGAGTGCAATTCCAGCCACTTTTCAGTGGGTGGGAACTGGGGAACTGAGGGTCAGATAGAGCTCCCTGAGCACAAGTTGTGGACTAAAATGATGTCCTTTTTACCAGAACCTGAGAATTGCTTTGACATTTTTATTGTTGTTGTTGACGGAATCACCTTTTCATAAAGTTTGTGATGCTGGGAGCCCAGGGAAAGAGAAAATGGTTTCCCTGGAAGGCATAAAGAAATGCCAAATGAGAAAGAATAAATGATGCTGCCACATTTACTCTCCCATTCAAAAATCATCAAGCTGGTTCCTTAGAGTCCCCTCTAAAAACGTTGATACACTTTATTTTGACAAAAACAATTCCTCCAAATGCCCAAAGGATCTGCCTTACCAAAAACGGTCCCCAATGTCAACTGGCCCAGCCATTTTAGAAAGCAATGTGAAATTGTGCCCCCAAAGTCATTGAACTATTCATACCCTTTGACCCAGTGATAAAACCAGATCTCTTCCCCAAAGAGCTCAGAGAGAAGAAAAGGACACACACACACACACACACACACACACACACACACACACACACACACACACACACACTTACAGTAGCCTTTTTTGTGTGGTGTCAAAGATCTGGAAACTAAGAGGGTTCCCATCAGTTGGGGAACAGCTGAACAAACTATGATAATGGAATGCTATTGTGTCTCAAAGAAAGGATGAAAGGGAGGTGGTCAGAGAAACCTCAGAAGACTTGGACGAACTGGTGCTGAATGGAGTGAGCAGAACCAGAAGAACCACTTACGTGACAACAACAAAAAGTCATAAAGACAAATGACTGAAAGACTTCAGGTCTCTGTCCAGTGCCATGGCCAGCCCCAATTCTAGCCCACTGCTGAGGATTGATGTCAGAATGAGACATGCACTTTGGAACACAGAGGATTTGAGGACCTGTTTTGCTTTGCTATGGATATTTTTTGTAAGAGGTTTTTTGTTTTTTTGTTTTTCTTTTCAATTGAGAGGATAGGAGGGAGGGAGGAAAAAAGAATTAAATTCTTGTTGATTGAAAAATATAATGGGAAAAATGCATTCCTTCATACACAACAAATTATTGATCATTAACAATATTGACCATTTTCATTGGAATCCTTACCATCTGTCCTGCCCTGGTACATCCCCTCCCTTCCTTCCTTTCCACCTTATGTTCTTGTTCTGGGAACAGTAATCAAATTACTTTTGCTATTGGTACTGGAAAGAGGCTTATAATCCAGAGCCTTATAACCATCCTAACAATTGAGCTGGTTCCTTAGACCAAAACTCCCCTCCTTGCCTTATCGCATACTCTTCTGTGCCCTGGGAATCTTAATTATAGTTTCCCAAATTTCCCCTTTATCTTTTATTCAATATGAAATGAAATTCTAGAGTTTACTACGCATATACACACAGTAATTATTTACCAAATATCTCCCCCACCCCTAGCTTTGGCCAAGTTTTTCTTACCCCCTCCCTAGGGGCACAAATACCAACCCAAGTCAGAAACTCCTGTTCTTTTAGAAAACCAACTCTTTGAGATAAAAAAACTACCATGCTTGTGTTTGCCTCTTTATCTACTAGCCAGGTACAAGGGAACATAATAGAGGTTTAGTGAATGTCCGTTCATTTATTCATTCATTATAATTGACTAGTTATTGTATTAGCTTTTCCTTCTCTTTTTAAAAGTTTTAAAAAATTGTTTGTTTTTGCACGTTGGTCCTTTCCTGACTTTCTTTCCCCTCATCCTTGTAACAAAAGAAAAAGGGTAACCCCACCCCACCGGGCTCCAGGCTCAGGAGAATCTCACCACCTTCCTCACCTGTCCTGGCGTACCTGGTGTACCAGGATATGTTCCATCATCTCTTCTCTGAATATGAGCTTGGCGATTGCAGACAGTCAGACTCCAGCTGACTCTGACCTTCCCACTGTGGCAGTCAGTTCTGTTCAGACCTGGCTTTCGTCCCTACGAGTCTCCCGATTTCTCTGAAGTCCTCCTAGTCATTCCTTCTCATGGTAGAACTAGATCCCATGACATCCAGAGCCCATCCTGTTCAGCCACTCCCAACGGCCTCTTCTTCCTTCATTTCTGCTTGCTCTGTTTGGTACCAGAGAAGTCGGAGGCCACCAGGCTGCTGTACCTGGGACCTAAGGGGGGATCAACTTGGGAGGGAAGCAACCAGGTCTCCAATTCTCCATAAATCAAGGGGATTCCCTGGCGTCGGCAGCCCTCTTGTTCCCTCCATTGGAAGAGAAACCCCCAAGCAAGCTAAGTCTGCTGGAATGCCAGCCTGGAAATGGAAATGGAATCCCTTTGACATCCCGCTCTACAGGGCAGCCAATTCCTCCTGCTGTTTACCTCCTCCAAGGCTCCGACATATACATGCATTTTGAGCAGCCTGCCTTCCCCGGCTCCTGGCCCGGCTTGTTTTCTCAGCCTGGACATTAAAATTCTGCCCGAGTTCTGTCTTTAAATTGCTTTGATGCGAGGTGGGCTTCAACCCTGACCTGTCCTGATGGCAAGTGATGGCTGTAACAAGCTGCGGATCAATATTCATAGCGGGTGTCCGGGGCTGATAACACTGCCCAAGACAATGCTCGCCATCCGCCGGACAGCTGAGATATTGGACCATTAGGGATGTTGTTTTAAAGAGCGGCTCCCTGGCTGGGGCCATTGGATGAATTCCACAGTTTAGATAGTATCTAAGGAGAAGCCAAAGGCTATTCGGAAGGCGCTGATGCAAATCAATGATGCCAAGCGCTGGGGAAAAACAAAGAGGTTGCCTAGAATTTCCACCCAGAATCCTCCAGGCGGCCTGCCCTCTCCGTGATGGAGAGCCTTTGGAGTTCATGCTTGGAGTGAAACACCCATGACAGCATCTTATCATCTGCCCTGCGCAGTGAGGCTCCTAGGCAGAAATGGGGTGCCTGGGGGCTTGCCCCAGGGCGTAGAATTTAAAGGGCATCCCTATCATAAACGCCTCAGTTTAGGAACAGAAGAGACCTCAAAGACCCTGAGTCCCACCTCCTCCCTTTTTCCGTTGAGGAAAGAAAGGAAGACCCGGGGAGGTCACCCAGATGGCAAAGGGGAGATTTGAACTCGGGTCCTCTGGTTCCACTATGCCACTCTTCCTCCGTCATATTTTTATAATTTTGGTTTAGTTCCACAGTTCTGGTAATGCTCTTTAAGTCTGAATCATGTCTAGCTATCACCCGTACTCTCGCGACAAAGAAAACAATCAAGCAAAACCAACCTAACAAGCACATGCCCCATTCTGCACCCCAACCCCCCACTGCTCCCATAACCCGAAGCAGCTCCTTCCTCATCTCTTCTCAAGGGTGGGCGCCAGCATTAGAGTCCTGACAGCACCTGTCGTGTAGCAGCCGAGCTGGTCACCAGAAAGCCAGCTCCAAGGCTCGTGAGCGGAGGGTGGCCCTTCCCAGCCTTCCTAGCTGGGCGCCAGGGGCTATTATCCTGACTCCCCCGAGGTCATGGAGCCAACCCGGGTCTGCTGACCTCCTAGACCAGGCTCTACCCACTGGGCCCCTCGCGCCCCTTTCTTTCTTAGGGGGGGGGCCATGGCTGCGGAAGGCGGAATGCATTGTCAGACGGGCTGCTGCTTCAATTTGGTTTTCATGGCTATTCTTTGTTACTGGATGAATTGGGGAGTTGGGGGGTGTCTGGAAATAACTGTGATATCAAGAGGATAAGAAGATGGTGCTTTTGGGTGCTGTGTGGCGTTGTAAAATTAATTATGTAGCATTCATCATCATTTTTAATTAAAAAGAGGGAAACTATAACTATTTCGGGAGAGGCAACCAAAGACAGACCTTTCTGAGCTTCTCTATTACTCATTTCAACCATCATGACCCTCACATATTTTTTAAACCCTTCCTTTCTGTTTTAGTAACAAGGGCTAGGTTAAGTGACCTGCCTAGGGTCACACAGCCAGGAAAGGTCAGAGGTCAGATTTGAACCCATGTTCTCCTGATTCTAGCCTAAAACATTTTCTAAAAAGCCCTTGCCTTCCGTTTTAGAATCGACACTAGGTGTGCGGTCCAAGGTTGGAGAGCAGCAAGGGTTAGGCAGTGGGGGTAAGTAGTTCGCTCAGGGACACGCAGCCAGGAATGTCCAAGGCCACATCTGAACCCAGGACCTCCCGTCTCCAGGTCCAGCTTTCAGTCTACTGAGCCACCCCGCAGTCCCTCTGAAAACGTTTTTAATGTCACATGGGGGAGCCTCTCCCCAACTCCTCGCACTTCTCGCTGCGCACATTTTGTCCCCAGCCCTCCACTCGGTCTTGGCTTCCGTCTTCACCTGCTGCGGGTCTCCCTCAGGCCTGTAGACCTTCCGGCGGCGCCCCCATTCTTAAAGGAGACCATTTAAAAAGCCCGCCATGAACTACATGGGCCAACCAAGCTTCCAGACAGCCGCCTGCGGAGAGCCCCAGCACGGCCGAGGGCAAGGCAGGAGGTTGGAGGGCAGGGAAGCAGGAGGGGGCCAGGCGCCCCTCCCACTCAATCCCTTCCATTTAAAAAGACCGGCATGGCCGGCTTCTCCCTGGTCTGGGCAGCCCCGACCTTCTGGCGTTCCATCCCAGAGCTTGATCAGCAGAGAAAGAGGCAGCCTCGGGCCAGGAGGCCCAGGGGCGGACGGAGGGCCAGAGGGAGGGCAAGGGAGCCTCCGGCCACCAGCGAAGCCGCGGGGCCACCGGCTGGGAGGACACCGACAAGGATTGGTCGCGGCAGGCCGGCTGCGGTTGTCCTCCTGAGCCCCTCATCACGCCGCATCCTTCATGCCCAGCCAAGCAAGGGCCAGAAGGTGTGAGATCAGTTATGGCGGTTTTAGGGTTCACGGGGGAGGGAGGGGGCATGAGGCCACTTAAAAGGAATCGTGACCCCTTTGGGGCATGGGGGAGGGGCGCAGGGAGCCGCGGGCAGACCCCCAGGGCAGGCTCCAAGACTTCCGGGCCACCCAGGGTTGGTCCTTGCCAGGTGGAGCGGGAAGGGCAGAAACACTTGCAAAGGATGCTTTGGGGCAGGCAAGCAGGGAGCGAACAAGCGCTGATGAAGCGCCAGAGAAGCAAATAACGGGCTCTGCCCTTCCGGAGCCTCCAGGATTAATAGGGGAGACCACATAGGGGAAAGGATGAACCTGAGATGGTTGGGTGACTGAAGGATCCGGAGTCTCCACCCACATACGGGGGTTGTGTTGGTGACCTCGCCCCCCCGCTTCCCGATGGACTACCTCTCCCAAGAGCCTCTGCGCCCGCGCCACCTGGTCTCCCTTCCCCCCAAGGGACCTGGCCTCTCCTCCCCTTCGGACTACATCTCCCAAGAGCCTCTGCGCCAACTCTTCCTCCAACCCCGCCCCCCTCGGCCTAGGCCAGCGGAGCTGAGGACGCGATGGCGACGGCGGCGACAGCGGCGTGGGCGCCACAGCTGGCAGGTGTGCGCGGGTTGCTGCTCGACATCTCCGGGGTGCTCTACGACGGCGGCGAGGGCGGCGGCACGCCCATTCCAGGCTCTATCGAAGCCGTGGCCAGGTGCGAGGCAAGGGGGGCGGGGGGCGAGGGGGGCTGCCGCGCGCAGCTTGGGGGCGGGGCGAAGGGGGCGGAGCCTGCGGAACGGCGTCCTGGAGTGTGTGCGAAGTTGGGGGCGGAGCCTGCGGGTCTTTGCCTTGAAGACCTTGGACTCGGTGTACTTCACCCGCTGCGAGTGCAGCCCCGAACACAGTAGTTCCTTCGGGCCCTGGCGGGGAGGGAGGGCTTCTCTCCCTGGGGTGGGGGGCGTGCAGACCCTCACCCCAAGGTTCTGACCCTGTGTCCAAGGGGGGCCCCGCCCCCTCTCGGCTTTGAACGTGGCCGGCCCTCAGTCGGCAGGGTCAGCCGGGGGTGGGTCGGACGGGGTCAGCTCTTGGGGGGCGGGGCTGGACAGCAGATCAGCAATAGGCCGTAGGACCCGGGTGAAGAAAACGGAAGTTCTCGGCCTTATTATAATGTCGGCGCGCTCAGTGTACGTTGATTGGGCAAAGGGAAGAGCTCCTTGCAGGAACTGTGTTGGGAGCCTTTGAATGTGCCCTGGGTTCAAGTCCCGCCGTTGCCTCTCATCACCTTTGGGGTTCTCCCCATAGACTTGGATGTCAGGCTGGGAGGAACCTCAGAGGGTGTGGAATCCGGCCCTTCGTGGTACAGATGAGGAAACTGAGGCAGGATTGGGCACCCACTTTACACATTGCCGTGGGCAAACCCCTTAGCCTCCCTGGGGGTGGACGAGTTGGCGTCAGAGGCCCTGTCTAGCTCCCAAATCTTCCATCCTGTGATGACTGGGTCCGTTTTACAGATGAGGAAACAGGAGCCCATAGTGGCTCCAACTTTGCCTGGAGGCCACAGAGGCCTCGTTACCTTGGGGGGCTGCCAAGGCACGATCCGGGCACGGAGAAGATAAAGTGAGCAGTGGCCGGTGTGACCGAGGTGTTCTCCTGCTTAGAGGGCTCCCAGCCAGGCCTGGCCGGGTTCAAGCCTGGGCCATTGAGGCTCCTTTACAGCCTCTCACGGTTCCAGAGAAGAGGCTCCGCGGGTTCCTGGGGCCCTCTGAGGCCGTCTCGCCAGCCCCCAAGAAGGGGTCAGCCCAGCCTTGGCTCCAAGACCTCCGGGCTTGGGGCCCGCCAGACCGCAGAGGCAGCCGTTATTCCCCGACGCCTTCTGCAGTGTCCAGAGGGAGGAAGAGCCCACTTCAAGGCGGTTTTCTGGTCCCTTCGGTTATGTTGGGACTTTGGGGCGAGGAAAGAACAAGGGGGAGCCTTACTGGTGGGGAAGGGGAGGAGCTTACACGAATTGGCTTAACAGTCTGATAGCCCTGCACATCTGAGCACAGCAGGCCCATCCCAGGGGCAGCCCCATCCTGGGGCTTCTTTCCTTCTGCTGGTCTCCGCAGAGGAAGCTTTCCCAGCTCTCTAGCCTCGGGCTCCCATGTGACCCGTAGTCACATGCTTGTGACCCGTAGTCACATGCTCCTGCCAATCACTCACTCTGACCTTTGGGCCTCCTTATCCCAGTCCTCTGCTCCAGGCAGCCCTCCTGGAGCCCTTAGCACCGTGCCGGCACATAGTAGGTGCTTCACAAAGGTGGATGGATCCCGAGGGCCTGGGGAGAAGGTTGGACTGGAGAGCTTCTCCTGGACTTTCCAGATCGAAGTTAGGAGAACTTTCTATACAGGCAGCCGGGGAGAGAGCCCTGCCAGAAGCAGGCTCAGATCTCGTCTCTGGCATTTCCCAGCCGTGTGACCGTACACAAGTCCCATCCCCTCTCAGAGCCTCAGTTTCCTCATCTGTAAAAGGAGGAGCATGAACTGGGCCTTTGGCAGCCCGTCTGCCTTGAGAGACGTGCTGGGGGGAGGAGGAGGGGAATGATGAACAAATGAGAGAAAATACTTCCTTTTCTGCCCTTTTCTGGGCCTGCCGCCAGGCCTCAGACCCCTGGCTTTGCTTTCCGCTGGTTGGCCTTGGATCCCGCTCTGTGGCTCAGGGCCCCGCCACACCTCCTCGCGGAGCTGCCAACACGCAGCCGCAGGACCTCGGGCCCTGGCCTGGCCTCGGAGCTCCAGGGATGCCCGACGTGTCACTGGCGGGCAGCGGGAGGGCGCTGTGGCCTCTGGGTGCCGTGTCGGCGCCTCCCTTCCCTGGACTCCTGCCTTTCCGCCCCGTCGAGGTCTCCCGAGGCCCTGGGTGAGCCTCCGTCGCCGTGCGGGCTCGGCGCTGTCTGGGGTGCCGGGGGCAGGCGCCCCCTCTGCCCTCCTGGAGCTCGGACAGTCGTCCTGCCTGACGGCTAGCCCTGAGGAAGAGTGTTGGGGCCGCCCAGGGGCCTGTGCTGGCCCATCAGGTAAATGGACGGTGCCTCAGGGCGAGGCCAGGCCCCGGGCCGGGGTCCCAGGGAGTCGGGAAGCCTCGGACTGGCCCTCAGGGTGCCTCGCTCTCCTCCTGTGCTCTCAGGCCCCCCATCCGCAGTGAGGGCCGCCGCGGACGGCTCTTCTCATCTGCTCTCCTGGATCTCACTCGCTTCGGGTCCCTTCGGGCGGCTCTTTGCACGTCTCTGAATTCCCCACTTCTTAGCTCGGAGCCCTCCTCCTGCCGGCCATTGCCCGCCGCCCTGGTCCTCCCTAGGGGGGTCGGCGCTGGGACTCCGAGGCCCCCTTCCTTGGGGCTTGGCTCCCCTGAGCTTCCTCGTCTGTGAGGAGGGGCCTTGCCAGGCCCACGTGGGTGCTTCTGCCAGCCGGCCTGTGTGCCCGGCAGCGGAGGCTGGAGAGAGCCTGCGAGGGGGAGTCCGACGGCGCGATCCGGCCCCTTCCTCCTCGGGTGACTGACGTCGGGCTCCTCACTGAGCCTCCTCGGGCCTCCGCGCTTCTTGGCCTCTCTGGGCCTCCTGGAGAGGAGGCTGTTGGGCCCCCGGAGCCTGAGGAGCGGCGCTGCTCACTCGGCGACAAAGAACAAGCCGCCGCCTCCCCCGGTCTGGGTGGGCGCCACGTTCAGGCCAGCAGACGCTCTCGGCTCGGGGCCGGAAGAGCTTTCTGAGCAGGGCCGTCCTGGGCCAGGAGGCGGGTGGCGGAGGCCCGTGCTCAGCCCTCGAGTCCCCGGGTCGGGGCGGCCCCTCTCCAGGGTACCCCTGTGACCCCTTCCCAGGCAGCTCCCTTTTGGGGTCTAGGAAGAGCTTAGAAGAGCGCCTGTGGGGGCAGGAGCTGGCCAGGGGAGCCGGGGAAGGGGACGGCCCGGCGGGGTGCCCGCGGAGACCTGGAGAGCGCGGCGCTGCCGTGCGTCCGGCTCCCCTCCGTCCCCTCCGCTTCCTGCTGGACTCGGCCCTCCTGGGCCTGCTCTGGACACCAGGGCAGAGAGCAGTTTGTGGTCTGGACGAGAAATGGCAGCAAAGGATTGGTCATCCGTGAAGGGGGGCCTGGCCGGACCCAGGAGCCCCCGTCAGTGAGCCCACGCATTGAGAAGGAGGGGGAGATGGTGGACAAAGCCATCCGTAAAATGGGGTGATCGCACCCCCGAGCCATCGTGAGGAAGGAGCCTGGAGGACCCCGAAGTCCTGGGAGAATGTTGGCTTTGTCAGCAGGGGCGACGGAGGCCTGGACGCCAGCCTCTGCCACGCTGACCGAGTCTCTGTGCATCTGTCTGTGTCTGCGTGTCTGTCTGTGTGCCTGCGTGTCTGTCTGTGTGTCTGCGTGTCTGTCTGTGTCTGCGTGTCTGTCTGTGTGCCCGCGTGTCCGCGTGTCTGTCTGTGTGTCCGCGTGTCTGTCCGCGTGTCCGCGTGTCTGTGTGTCCGCGTGTCTGTCCGCGTGTGCTCAGCCCACGGCTGTCCGAGGGCTCTTCCTTCTTCCTGCTGTGCAGCGGGAGGGGAGGGCAGAAGGCAGTGGAGGCTGCCCTGGGCTGCCACTTCCCGCTGTGTGCGGAGCGCCTGGCGGGCCATTAGCATCCACATCTGAAAGGCCGGCCTGGCTGGACTTTTACAACATCCTGTGGCGGCCCAGCCCAGCCGCATCTGTTAGCCGGATCGGCAATCAGAGGCCCCCCGCAGAGCCTCACGGCCGGGGGGGGGGGGGGGGGGGTTGTAAAACCGTCCTGGGCAGCCCGAAAGCCCGGCCTCCGCCCCTCCTCTATGGGCCGGCGCAGACCCGAGGTCACCCCCTCCTGAGGGAACTGTAGCCCCTCGCGGGGTCCGATGCGGGCCCAGACGGTTCCTGGCTGGGGGACGCGGGCCGTCGCCTCACCCCGGGGGCCTCCGGGATCTCTGCCCCAACGGGGCGGCCACGGAGAGTCGGGCGCCGGCTCTGAGCGCGAGACCTCCCGCAGGGCCTCTTGGCCTGGCTGGGGACGGAGCCGGCCAGCGACCTCTGCTCAGCCAGAGGAGCCCCTCGCTCGGGCCCCCCCTTCTTCCACGGGGCACAGAGTGCCGGGTGTCACCCCACGAGGCCCCCAGAACAGCGAGGCCCGTAGGCCGCCCTCTGTCCTGCGGCAGGCACCCGGCCTCTGAGGGCTGGGGGGGTGAGCTCTGGGGGCCCCCGCTGCTTCCCAGCCTGCTTCTGCGGGGGGAGGAGGGACCCCGCCTGGGCCCCCACATCGCCCAGTTTCTTTCTTTGCTTTCTGGAGCTCCCCCTCGGCCTCAGAGTGGCTCCCGAGGCCCAAGAGGGAAAGGGCCGGGCGGTGGGGGCCAAGTGGCTGGCCCAGGGTCACCCAGCTAGGCAGCGCCTGAGCCGGATTGGAACCCAGAACCGCCCGGCTCTCTCCGGGCCCCCAGCTGTTCCTCCCCTTTGATGGTGAGGCATAAAACGGTCTCCTCTGATTTCCCTTTTGAGACAAGGTGGGAGCCGAGCCCCGCCGACCGCTTCTGCCTGCGTCTCCCCAGTTTTTCCGAGAAGAGGGGGTGCTGCTAGAGGACCTCTGAGCCCCAAGAGAAGGGGGGGCAAGAGCAGACTTGGCGGGGCCGCGGAGAAGCGGGGCGTCCCGGCGTCCTCTATGAAAGGGGGAGGACAGGCAAGTGCTCGGGGATCCCGAGACAGATGTTCCTGGGGGAAGCCGGCGGGGCCCCCCCAAGCAGCAGGGCAGCAACTTCAAAGCCCAGGCGGTGGGGGGGGGCTCTTCCCTACCCTCTGATTGCCCCAAGGCCGGGAAGGAGCCCATCTGTGCCTGTGGCAAGGCCCCCCCCCCCCCCCCCCCCCATGGCCAGGGCTGTCTGTCTGTCCTGAGGGCAGCTCGGCAGTCAGTCAGCCAGCGAGGGGGGGAGGGGCTCTCCGAGCCCCATCTTGAAGGAAGAGAGGGATGGGGTTGAGCCAAGGAGAGAATGCATTCCAGGCATGAGGCATGGCCAGGACAAAGGCTCGGTGATGGGAGATGGGAGCGTGGGGGGTCAGGAACCCGTCTGGCTGGACGGGCCGGTTGGTGAGGCGAGGAAGAGAGGCCGACATCCCAGCCTCGAAGCAAGGGGAGGCGTCCGGCCACCGGGAGGGGGGGCGAGGAGCCGGGCTGCCTGTCTCCGGACCCCGATCCCGAGGTGGGCATCTGCGTGGTCTGACTCCTGGCCGTGTTCTTTGCGGTGGGGAGCCCCGAGTCTTCCCGTGGGCCGGAGGCTGCTGAACAGGCCCCCGCGGGGGATTGAGGGGGCCCCTGCTGAGCCCTTGGGGGAGTCTAGGAGGCTTTCGTGGGGTGCTCAGGCTTCGTGCGGGCCTCCGCCTCGGGCCTCTCCCGAAGGCAGTGGGCAGGAGCCGAGCCAGGAGAGGCTGGGGGTTGGGGGGCGGAGGGGCTTCGGCCGGGCCACGCTGGCTCTCTGAAACATGGAACGGTCAGTGTCCGAGGAAATCCGACCCGTCGCCCCTGGGACCGGCTCAACACCGGCGTGACTTGGGCCAGGCGGTCACTTCTCCAGGCTCTGTTTCCCCCTCTGTAAAATGGGCCTGGCGATCCCTGAGCTCCCTCCTAACTCCATTCCTGGTCCCAGGCCTGGGCCAGCCATGTGACCCTGGACAAGTCACTTCAGCCCTCGCCACTCTTCTGCCTTAGAACCAGGATGCTGCAGGGCCGGAGCCCCAAGCCAAAGCCCTGAGCGAGCGGAGAGGCAGAGACCCCGGAGCAAGAGAGAAGCTGGGCGAGCCACCCCCCTCCCCGGGCCTCGGTTTCCCCTCTGTGTGCTGGGGCAGCGGCCGCCGGCCCCCAGCAGCGCGGGAGGGAGCCGAGCGAGCGCAAGGTCACCGAGGATGTCCCTCCCTGGCGGGAGCCGTAATGAGGGTTTTCCATTATTTTCGGGTGAGCGCGCCTGGCAGATGCTGACAGCCAGCAGATGTGTAAAGTTCGCGGTGATTTGTGCGGGAGCGGCTCATCGGACGCCGGTAATTACACGGGGGGACGCCGTCACTCAGAGCCTCGTCCGGCTCCGTCCCCGGCCGGCCGGGAAAGGTCAGCCCCAAGAGCGTGAGGGGCGCCCGGGATCCAGGCCCTCCTGGTTTAGTCCTGGCCTGCCCCCCTGAGCCTCGGGCTCCCCCTCTGTAAAATGGGGCTGGCAAGGCTGTGGGGAGACCCTAAAAGCGAGATTTTTCCTTATTTCCTGGGGCTACGACGGGCGGCCCTACCTGCCGGCTGGGGAAGCCGCCCTCTCTTTGCTTTCTACACGGCAGGGCCGTCAGGCAAACAGCTCCTTTGTTTTGAGGGTCCGAAGGGGGGCTTCCCGCCTTGCTAAGAGGCAGCAGGAGGGGCTCAGCTGAGTCCCAGGACCCGAGTTCAGATCTCAGCCGGCCCTCAGCCCTCTGTGAGACCTTGAGCAAGTCCGGCACCTGTGCTGGGCCTCTGCTTCCCCTGTAGAACGAGTGGGTCGGGCCGGATGACCTCTTGGTCGCAGGGCTCCCGAGCCATGACCCGTGACTTCTCGGGGAGGGTCTCTTGGTCACCTTCCGCTACGTTTATTTCGTCTTCGTACCGCCGGGATGGCAGACATGGCGTGCGTGACAGTCCCTGTGCTTGGGTGTGCCGCATTTATAAGTGTGCAAACCCTCCGGCTGCGCAGACGGAGACTCGGCCCAAAAGCTATGCCTGAGCCGGAACAGAGCCGGAGAGGTCCGGGCAGGGAGGGGACGCTGACCCAGAGATCGGAGAAAGGGCAACGCCTTCCCCAGAACGCCCGGCCTAGCCGGAGAGCCAAGAAGCAGATGGGCCTGGCTTAAAAACAAACTGTCAAAGAAAATGCTTTTGTTTAAGAAACAAAATAAAATCGTTGTTGTTGCGCGTTCCCAGTGCTTTCTGCCCAGCCCTTCTCTCCTCCCTTCTGTCCCCAGGGAGGCGACTTGGCCTAGTGGATCAGGCCCAGGACCTGGATGCAGGGAGATTTGGGTTCCAGGCCAGCCTCATTTATTAGCTGTGTGACCCTGGGCTCTTGGCCACTGCCTGCCTCAGTTTCCTCATCTGTAAACAAGGCCTCAGTGGCCCGTTGGATACCCTCTGACACAGATCTTGGAGCCTGCCATTGGACCGGCTCCAGCCTGGGCCAGGTTCTTTCAGTCCAGGGAAGGGGCAAGATTCTCTTTGGGCCACAAGGGCTGGCCTGTCTGAAGAGAGGCCCGGCGGATTCCCTGGGGAAAGGCCCTTCTGGGGACCATCTCCGTCTCCCTCCAGATCCTCCTGGTCCAGCCCCGCCGCGTCCTTATTTATTGACTTCTTTCTTCTCGCTGAAGTTGTTTGGAATGACAGCTGCGGGCCATGTCATCTCATTGTCACACCAATTGTTCATTGTTCTGAGAAGGGCACACCAGCGTTCGTTAGCGCTAATTGCTCCCCGGACACCCCCGGACTTCGTCACCCGGCTGCTTCATTAACTTGGGAGCGGGGCTCCCGTTCTGGCGGCTCCAATCAATGAAGACAGATCTGGAATGGAGAAGTAGATGCTATTAGTTACAATATATTAACTGCCTAATTTAAAATAAAAAAGGCGATCTTTATGAAGGGCAATTAACCACTAAGCGTAATGGATCATTCATATACCTGTGATTAGGAAAAGACAAATAATAAGAAAGAAATGAAAGAAGACCTGGCGGCCCCTTCCCTGTGGCTCCCCTCTCTTCTCAGCTCCCGACTCTGAGAAAATGTGCGTAAAGTGCTTAGCACAGACCCCGTAGAAGCCTTGGCTCTCTTTGTTCTTATGGAAACTGGACTTCATTTTTAAGAATTCAGTTGTGTCTGTCCGTCTTCTAGTCACCCTTTGGAGAGGGGGTGATGGGAACAACAATCCCAATTGTAGTCCTAGTAACTGGCATTCGTCTAACAGTTTGTGGGCTACAAAGCTCTTTCCTCATGATTCCAGGCTCCGTTCTGGGTGCCGCATTTTACACAGGACCGTGACAAACTAGAGAAGAGAGAAAACAGGTCAGGGAAGGGACTGGGGTCATGTAGACTAGAGAAGCAAGGCTTGTTGCTAACAAGGCCAGGACCAGAGGAATTAAACTTCCTCTGATGGATGGCCGAGAGGGCAGGCCCAGGTAGGAGTTGTAGGGCAGCCCATTCCATGCCAATATCAGAGAAATAAGCAGTGAGAGCGGAGCCCCCAAAGAAGAATGAGGGACTTCTGCGTGCTTTCAGCCAAAGGTCACATGGCCATTTCTCCAAGGCCTCTCTGCCTTTGTTGGGTCAGGGTCCTCATCGGCAGTATACTCAAGACCCCTTCTCTCAGTCGTGTTTTTAAATACTTAGAGGAAATGCTAAATTTCATTTGGAATGAGTGAAAATAAAGATCTAAGTTTTTCCCCATCCAAGTTCACGAACCCGCTGAAATCTATGCACAGGGTCATTGGAGGTCTGTGGATCCCAAGTTACGAATGCTTTTTTAGAGGAAATTTTGGGTCAGATTTGAATTGAACTAGATGCTCCCTGTGAACCTTTCCAACTCCAAGATTCTATGCTTTTGTGATATGCTAATGAAGTCAAATTGTCAGCATTTATTAAGTACCTACTATGCGCCAGGCACTGTGCTAAGTACTGAGGATACAACTGCTAATAGACACCTGAAAATATAGAAGTAACCTGAATATTCTCTCTGTTCTTGATTTGTATATCATATCCATTTCTAAAAATTCTATTTTATTCATTTCAGTTCTGAATTCCCACACTTTCTCATCCATTGGGAAAGCAAGAAAAAGCAAAATCTGTTATATCCGTGCACATATGGCCAAACAAAACAAATTCCTGCATTAACCACATCTAAAAAACCTCCAAAAAACTTTAGTCACAGGAAATATTGCTAGAAATATTTTTGCACATATAGGTCCTTTTCCTCTTTCTTTTGGTCTCTGGCAAATAGACCTAGTAGTAGTGTTACTGGATCAAAGATAGTATTTTGGGACATAGTTCCAGATTGCTTTCTGGAATGTTTGGGTAAGCTCATAGCTTCACCATGTTAAGGGTAAATTTTAGGGTTCAGACTAAATATATTTTTTAGTGGTCACCAAGGATTTAAATTCTAAATCCTAGTGAAACACTCGAGTCAGAGTGGAATTTTATGGTGGGTTATTTACAATAGAAGGAAGAAATTAAGAATGAGGGAGAGAGAGAGAGAGAAAGGGAAGATCTTCTCCAGGCTGGTCTGAGCCAGGGGGAGTTCAAAAGCCTCAGCCAAGGAGGCTTCCCAGAAGATTAAATCTACCTCAGCTTCCAGCCACAGTGCCTCCTCCAAGATGAGGGGCCTTCTTGGAGGCTGGTGCATTCAGAAGGCCAAGGGGAAGGGGAATCAGCCTTATCACTCACCTCATGGTTGTCTAAGGGAAGCAGTCTGCAGTCTCATGCTGGAGCTCCTCCAAGTCAAGTTCCAATACTTGCTAAAATCTATCTGTATGCATTCAAATGGAGTACATGCTAAGGGATGACCTCCTAACCCTTTGGTCTTATAAACTCCCTTGTTGAATTGCATACAAGTTTTACATTTTTGACAGATTCTTATGGCATATGAGGATATTCCTGGTGCAGTCGAAAATCATCTCACTGAATCGATCACAGCTTGGGTTCCATAGTGCCCTTGTATTGCGTTGCACATGTGATAGAATAACATTCCAGGCAGGATGGGTTTGCCTAGTTGTGAAAATCATATCCCCCTTATTTGTTTTGCCCCTAAGTTCTTTATCCATGATTGAATTTCCTGTTCATTGTAGGTGTTAGTTAGATTGACCTGTTCAACTATTGAGAAATTCAATACATGTAGAGGTCCTTTTCTAGCTCCAAATTTTGCTGTAATGTCAACTCTATGGTTTCCTAAGGACACATGATCTTTAGCCCCCATGTGTGATCTACAGTGGACGGCCTCAAGAAGTTGCATTATAACTTTGGCATATGTGATCTCTTTGCCTGTACTTGTCAAAAATCCTCTATGTTTCCAAATTTCTGCTGTGGCATGAATTACTGAGAATGCATACCGGAAATCTGTGTAAATATTGACCCATTTATCTTTTCCAATTTGCAAAGCTTTTAATAAAGCAACTAGCTCTTCCCCTTGAGAGCTCACATGCTTTGGTAAGGATGCATACCATAATGTCTCTGTGTTGCTACTGCCACTCTGGTGTACCTTTCCCTGTTAACTATTATATTCTAACCATCTGTATACATTTCAATGTCAGGTTGTTCCAGGGGAGTGTCTTTTAAATACTTTCTTGGTTTTTCTACTAATTATATTGTTTCCTGGCAATTATGTATGGGTTCCCCTTCAAAAGGCAGATCTGGAATCAAGGTTGCTGGATTGAATGGTTGGCAACATTTTAAAGTGATGTTTTTGTTGCTTAGTAACATAATTTCATATTGAGAAAGTCTTTTCTGTGTGTAAGCTTGTAAATGACATTTCTTCAGTATGGGCTCTAGTTGGTGTGAAAAGTAGACATTAAATTTTGATCCTAATACCAAATCAGATGACTTTTGAATCATGGTTGCTGTGGCTGCAATTGCTCTCAAACAGGGAATTATTCCTTTCACAATTATATCCAACTGTGTACTGTAATATGCCATTGGCCTAAAATTAGTTCCTAAACTTTGGAATAACACTCCAGAAGCTATGCCTCTTGCTTCATGTACAAAGAGATGGAATTCTTTGTTGTAGTCTGGAATACCTAAGGCTGGAGCTGTTATATGATTGCTTCTTTGAGCTGTGCCAAGGCTTGGAGATGCTCTTTTGTTAGTTTCAAAGGTTTTGTGACTGTGTTTTGGGTTAAGTTCGTCAGACATTTTGTTATTTGGCTATAGCCTGGGATCCATTGCATACAGAAACCTGTTACTCCTAAAAAAGCCCTCAGTTGTTTCTTAGTCTTTGGCACGTTGAGCTTCTGTATGTCCTCTACTCTTTTCTTGGAAATCTTTCTTGTCCCCTTTTCCAGGATAAATCCTAGGCATTCCACTTTAAGCATGACCCATTGTAGCTTTGATTTGGAAACTTTGTGGCCTTTCTTATATAGCTCTAGGAGGAGTTTTTTACTGTCCTAGTAACAAAGGGATGGGGTTGCAAGAAGAATGTCATCCACATAGTGCACAATTTTGTTTTCTTTGAATTGGATGTTCTTTAAATCTTGTTGCAAGATTTGGCAAAATACTGTTGGGCTATCACAGAGTCCCATTGGTAATCTTTCCCAAGTCATCTGAGCCCCATTCCAAGTGAAAGCAAAGGTTTTTTGGCTTTCCTTTGCAATCAGAATGCTAAAATAAGCACTACACAGATCAACGATGGTATAATATCTAGATTTACTTGGAATTTCTGAAATTATTTTAGATGGGCTTGGAATGACTGCATTGGACTTTTTTACAAAGTTATTTACTGCTCTTAAATCTTGGACCAGTCTCCATTGAAATTTTCCTTCAGAGTCATGTTTTGCTTTCTTTATGGGTATAATTGGTGTATTATATTCTGAAATTGTTGGGATTGAAATTTTCTGATCTAACAAGATTTGAATAATCAGGTTGATTCCATTGATGGCTTCTTTACTTAGTTTGTATTGTGGTATCTTTGGTGGTATCCCTTCTTTAACTTCTACTTTTATTGGTGTTACTGACTTCAGAATCCCTACATCTGTAGAATGTGTAGCCCAAAGCCCTTCTGGTATATCACTTGGTATTTCAAATATTGTACCTTCATTCTGATCTTGTACATCATCCACTTGCCCCATGAACAGCAATGGATAATGTTTTAAAGAGTCTTTGGGTAGATGTATAGAGATTTCTCCCGATTTATCACATTGAATGGTTGCTCCAATTTTACACAAAAAAATCTCTCCCAAGAAGGTTGATTGGGCATTCTGGGATCAATAAGAATGTGTGCTCTGTTTTTAGGGGTCCTACAGTTAACATTTTTTATTTTAGTTTTGGTATTCTCTGTTTTTTCCGTGTAGCCCCACCTTATTTGTACATAACTTGTGAATAATGTGTTTTTGCTTCCTGTTGGATGTATCTCTCCATGGTTTCTAAATTTGGTGCTTGTAATGAATTCTTGCAGTTACAATTGCAACATTTGGTATTTGTGTATTGTTGCTGCTATACTTTATGTTGCTTTTCCAGCATCTCTTTTTATTGTTAGCTTGGACTAATTGTGCCTTTAAATAACAGTCACGGACCATGTGACCCATTTTTCTACATAGGAAACATTTGGGTACATTTCTCATTTAATTGTTTTGTGTATAATTTCTTGTGGGTTTGTATGTCTGCAGAGTGGCTAGATTTTTTATTTCCTCAATTTCTTTTTGCTTAATTGTGCTATTTGCCTCCTTGAGCTTGGTTTTAAACTCTTTTATTATTTCATCCTTTTCATTTAGGATTTCTTTATGACCTACAAGTATATATTTAAGTTTTCCTTAAATCTTCCAGACTTAGTGTTTCCTAGTCTGGGCATTGAAGTTTAAAATATGATCTAATAGGTGTGTTACTGCCTTTCACAAATTGTCTCCTTATGTGTTGAAGAATCCAAGCACATCTCCTGCCACTTCAATCACCCTATCGAGGAACTTTGATGGATGTTCCCTACTCCCCTGTCTCAATTTCTCAAATTGTCCCCAAGTATCTGCTCTTTTTGAAAAACTTTTCATTGTCTCTAATAGATCTCTGGCCTTTTTTAGATAATGCAGATTTGCATTATTAGATAACTCTAAAGTCTGTTCCTTCCTCTGGCCATGATGTTAAATTTGGATTGTTTCTAGTTCCCCATTGAGTCTAAGGCTGTTCTGGGCCTACAGGGAGCTGCTGGTCTAGAGGTTTAAACCAGAAAGTGGTGGATCCAAGTCTGGCCTTTGGAGTTTCTCACCTGTATGCCTGCTTTCACTATAGGATCAAACAGTCAGGCCTGAAGTTGCGGTTCTGTACGAACGAATCCCAGAAGTCTCGGGACAAGTTTGTGGGATTGCTTCAGCGCTTGGGATTTGACATCTCGGTGAATGAAGTTACGTCTCCTGCTCCAGCCGCTTGCCAGATTCTGAAGGAGCGAGGCCTGCGACCCCATCTGCTTGTTCATGATGGTAAGACAAACCTTAGGAGGGGGGGGTTATTCCCAACCATTCAGGTTTCTCCCCGCTGTGATAGCCTATGGAAGGGTTTATGGAGGTCCTTCTGAGACCCCCCAGAAAGGAACCCTTGAGACTCAACAGGCATCTCTCCCTGCCTTCTGTTGAACTTTGCATTATGGGGCTTATAACTGCCAGAGGAAACATCTCCATTCAGTATTTTAATTTAATTTAATCTTTTTTGTCAGTTTTTCTGTCCATACATCTATCCATCTGCCTTGTCACTCCATATATCCTTCTGTCTATCCATTCATTCATCCATCCAAATTCCACAAGGGTTTTACTGATCCCCTACAATAATAAATGTGGGAATTGCAGGAATATGCATCTCCCTTTTCTGGACAGGTTGCATAACTCCTGCTGACCTCCATTTCCTGGTTGTGAGGATCCAGTGAGATAATCATCACAAAATGCTTAGCACAGTGCCGAGCACTTAGTAGGGGCTATATAAGTGTTTGCTATTGATGACAATGATGACCGTACATGGAGGTGGGGAGACCTGACTTAGACAATGTTCAGTACATGAAGCAGTGGAGGAACTGTTGTTCAGTTTGGTTTAATGAACACTTGTTCTTTTGGATCCTAGAGCTGGAAGGTCGGGGAAAGGGAGAGAATAAGCATTTGGGCTAAGCGATTTTTAACCTTTTTAATCATTTTAACCAATTTTCATCTCATTTGATCCTCGCAACAATCCTATAAGGTAGGGGCTGTTATTATCTCCATTTTACAAATAAACAGTGTTAAGTGACTTGCCCAAGGTCATTCAGCTAGTAGCAGAAGTAGGATTTGAACTCAGGTCTTTCTAACTCCAGGACTAGCTCTCAGTCCACCACTGTCCTCTAGGCAGCTAGGCTGAAGGGATGCCAGAGGCTCCCCCCGCACCTCCCCAGGCTGTCTCCTTTGTTTTATAGGTGAGAAAACTATAACCTAGTAAACATCAGAGGAACAATTCAAATCCAGGCCCTTTGACTCCAAAATCAATGCCCTTTCTTTAATACTTTAAATTGAAAGGTAATTTAGAAAAAAAAAATTCAGTTGTAAATGGTTAAAAGAGAAAAATAAATCTTAGTAGAAAATTCAGACAAATTAATTACTTTGAGCTTCTTTTTCTTTTTTCACAATGGCTAGTGATATATAAATCATGCATTAAATGTTTGTTGAATCTGGAGGGAAAAAAATGCCCATTTTTGAATGTGGGTTATATGGGAGGAAATTTTTTTGCTCAGACATCAGAGCGAGATCATGACAAAAGGATTTTAATAAAGTTTGGCCCTGTGCGTGAGACCTGAAATGTAGTGGAGGTGGTTTTATTTTCTATTTTGTTTTATTGAGGAAAGCAAAAAAGAACAGAGTTCTTTGTAAGTTCTGCAGATTTTAAAAGAATGACATTTAGCAGTACTTGAGAATTCAAGATGTTTTCCAGAGCTCCGACTTGCCCATTTTTACTTAAAAATAGCTTGTGCAGTCTCAGAAAGTCTTTCTTGGTCTGTCCCAGAGCCATGTGTCTTAGATGGAGACAAGAGGCATTCACTGAGGGACCTGAATAGCTCATTAACAGCCCTTCCTCCCAATTATGGGAGGCCATTCTTTGGCTCCTAGGAATTAGGTTTATTGAGAGTCCTACCTTAGTTATGCAAGCACTGATTGCATGTGGTTCTCTAAGGAAGAATGGTGGCTGATTTATGAAAAAAGGAAGAGGGGATATTTTCATGGCTCTCCAAGTATATAATAATAACAATTGTTATTATTATATGAATATAAGAGTAATATATTAATAATATACCAACACAGTAATAATGCATGCATAACAACAATAATAATGATAAGAATTTAATAAGGTATGTATTGCATACTGTATTCCAATGTATTATCCATATTTGACAAGAAATTCCCTGGGTGTGAAAGAAGGCAGTTGCCCTTTTTCCATGAGGATCCCACTGAGGAGGAGGGTTCATTTTCATACAAAGTGTTTTGCCAATGACCTTCGTTTTTCAGGGTCAATCGATCTCCTGTAAATTTTGTTTGGGAGCCAATCTTTGCAAATGTAGGTGACTGGGCTCCTTTGGACTGTTGGGATCTCAGGACAAGGTCCTGGGTCATGGGTCAGGCTGCACCCACTGTGGCCATCAACAGTCATCAGGCTGCCCCTTCGGTTATATGTGTGAAGAAACGGCCTTAGAGTTCAAAAGGGGCCACCTTTCCCCTCAAGTAATTCAATTTCCAAAATAGGAATCATCTCTTTCGTTTTGCAGATAAGGAAAATGAGGCCAGGATAGGGAATCTCCTTGTCTAAGGCCACTTCTAGGCTCAGAGTACTAGATAAGGTGTATCCACATCTGATTTTACAGAAGAGACCACTGAAGGGCAGTGCCGCTATCTTTATATTCTCAAGGAAATTCAACTTCCTGGAATTAGTTAGGCCCAAACCCAGTTTGGGACCTCTGGTTTTAGAAATAGACTTCAGTTTGTTTGTTTATTTATTTAAAAAACCTTACCTTCCATCTTAGAATCAATACTGTGTATTGATCCTAAGGCAGAAGAAAGATAGGCATTGGGGAATTAAGTGACTTGCCCGGGATCACACAACTAGGAAGTGTTGGAGGCCAAATTTGAACTCAGGACCTCCTGTCTCTAGACCTGGCTCTCTATCCACCAAGCCATTTAGCTGTTCCCTTAGTTTGTTTGTTTGTTTTTAACAATAAAAGATTGAGTTTTGCCTCAGGAGCTGAAGGACCTTGGGGAGACAAGAAGATTTATTCTCATCACTACTCAGTATTATCTCCAAAGAAAGGCTATGATGAAAAATAAAAAGTGAGAAGGAAGAGGCCTAGTCGGGTCAGATCTCAAGTTCTCCCATAAAGTCATAATCAAAAGAACAACTCCGTAGTGGGTAAGGAAAAGAGAGATCAGTCATTGAAGCAGATCAGGTACACAGCATATAGAGAGCCGAATGACCAGAGCAATCTAGGTTTGATCTGGCCAGGACTGCTGGGAAAACTGGATCATAGCAATCTGGCAGAAACAAGCCCAGCATCTCCCACCCAATACCAAAATAAGCTCCAAATGGCCACCTGATGGAGAATATAAAGAGTGACATCATCAGCCTATTAGAGGCCTGTGGAGGGCATCCCTGTCAGGTTTAGGGATAGATGAGCAGCCTTAGCTCATGTAGAACTGGAATACTTTCTGATGCTCATTCTCCTCTTTTAAAAAAAATCATTACTTTTTTACATTTTTTTTTCTGAGTTCCAAGTCCTCTCCTTCCCTCCAGCCCCTCCCTGACCCAGAGAAGGCAAACAGTATGATCTTTGATGTTCTTCTTGGAAGACATTGTGGCCCAGTGGTTAGACTGGCACACTTGGAGGAATCTGAAGCCTGGCCCAGTGGTTAGACTGGCACACTTGGAGGAATCTGAAGCCTGGCCCAGTGGTTAGACTGGCACACTTGGAGGAATCTGAAGACCCAGGCTCAAGCCCACCTCTGACCCCTCAGGCTGTCATTGAACCTGTTTGAGCCTGTTACCCCATCAGCAAAATGGCGGTCATAATAATACCATTCCTATTATGGAGTTATTTGGGTACAAAGGAGAGCACAGATGCCTGGGGCTTGGCAAATTTTCAGGACCTCCAGAACTGTCACTGGTAGTACTTCTCACAGAATGTTCTCCCAGATGAGGCTCCAAGAATTGCCAGGGGCCTCCCCTGAGGGTCAGTGCCTGCAGGGGCTGTTGGACAGAGGCCATGGACTTGAGTCCTCCTCAGAGAAATGGGACTCCTCCATGGCCTACACATAGACTTCTGTCCATCTGTCTCTTGTATGCGATTTGGCTTTTCCCGGAGTATCTGAAGGCCTGAAAAGAAGAAAAGGGCCTTGATCGCTGGTGGTCAGTAAGTCCTGGCCGCTTCTCAGACTAGCCTCTCTTCTCTGCTTCCAGATGTCCGTTCTGAATTCAGCGAGATGGATACCTCAAATCCCAACTGTGTGGTCATCGCAGATGCTGGGGACGGATTTTCTTACCAAAATCTGAACGAGGCATTCCGAGTGCTCATCAGCCTGGACAACCCGGTGCTTATATCCCTGGGAAATGGGTGAGTTGGTGCAATGCTCCGAAGGGCTATTAATGAGAGGCGGCGGCCAGGCCGCTTCCCTTCTTGTTCTCTAGGCAGCCCTCTTAGTCTGGACGTTGGCAGATGAAATGCTGACCTGCAGGGGAGTTTCCTCTGCCAGGTTAATGCAGTCAAGGCCCTCTCCCTCTCAGGATCTCCAGAGCTTAGCCCTGAATCTGGCCCCCAGCACATGCTTAATAAATGCTTGATTGACCCCATTGACTGACTTTTCCTTAGCCAAGCCAGAAAGATGACGGATTATAGAGTTTTCTTGTCTAAGGACCTACCTAGCACAGTCTGGGGGGACAGACCCCCCCTCGGGAATTTTCTGGGTTTAACCATTCTGGAAAACCATCTGCCAAGTCACTGGGGCAAGCAGGTAGGAATTGTGTGGAATGTCAGTGAAGGATAAGAGGAGCCCACCCCATTGGAATCCTGGATTCTTGGAGTCCGGAGCATCAGCATCTCAGAAGCTGAGATTTGTAAGGGGCTCAGTTCCTAAATGATCCACAAGTTTTGACTGAAGGCATCTAGCTTCTTCTTGTAGACTCCCAGACACGTGGAGCTCAGCTCAGCTCAAGGCTGCCCGTTCCACCATTAGTCTGCAGAAAGTTCTCCTGTCTGTGAGGCTGAAGGTGACCTCTCTAGAACCCCTTCCCACTGGGGCTTGATCCACCTTGTAGGAAATGCTAGCAAAGTTTCCTCCATCACCCAAATTAGCCTTGGAGTAGAGAGCCCAAGGGTTCCAGCTTCTCTGCACCATCTGCACTGGCTAGAAAGTTCTCCCCATAAAGAGAAAGTCCTCAATAGCCGAGTGTTAACAGTAATGGTAAGAAGCCTGTTGGGATGAGAGAGCATTAGATATGGAGTCTGCAGATCCAGGTGCAAGGCCAGCTCCCACCCTTCCTAGCTGTGGACAAAGTGGCTGAATTATCAGATTCAAAGATGATAGAGGACAGCAAACGTTTATGAAGTGTTGGAAGGTTTTTAAGGCATTTGGCATGTTTTCTTACTCTCTCTATGCCTCATTTCTCCCATTTGTAAAATCTTTACACAGCACAGGATTATGAGGAAAGTGCTTAACAAAACCTTCAAACTGTAGAGAAAGAAGTTTCAGTGATCCTATAAACAGAGAAGAAATATGTAGCCAGTGACTTCTGTAATTTAGTGTGACCCCAATTAAAACCTGGGCAGGCTTTCTTTTATATATATATCTATTCTGTCCATCCATCCATCTTCTGTTTATCTCTCTGTCTATCCATCCATCCATCCATCCATCCATCCATCCATCCATCCATCCATCCATTCATCTATTATCTTTCTATCTTTTTCCATCTATCTGTCTGTCTGCATATGTATCTGTCTGTCCATCCATCTATTATCTATCCATCTTTTGTCTATTCATCCACCTGTCCATCCATCCATCCATCCATTATCTATCTATCTATCTATCTATCTATCTATCTATCTATCTATCTATCTATCTATCTTCTATCTGTCTCTCTATGTATCTGTCTTGTAAAAATTAAAATTAATGTGCAATAATAAAAATAATATATTTTAGGAGATTTATTAATGATCATCAGGAATGAAGTAATAAAGAAGATACAAAATAAAGACCATGTGCCCATGGCTGGTTAGCCCATTTAAAATCCCCATGCTTAGCTTACCACTGCCACCAAGCTTGCTATCATCATGCCAAAAAAAGGGAGGAACCCTCCATGACCCCGCCTAATATCCCCTGTCTACAGGAAGTACATAAGGACAGAAAGTCAGTGGGCTCCCGGGAAATGTAGTTCTTTTTTAGGGTAACAGATTTTCAATTATAAAGTCTGTCCATTCATCCATCCCTCTATCCTTCCATCCACCTATTATCTGTCCATCTTCTATCTGTCTGTCTATCCATCCATCCATCCATTATCTTTCTATCTATCTATATCTATCTGTCTGTCTGTCTATCTGTCTATCTATCTATCTATCTATCTATCTATCTATCTGTCTGTCTGTCTGTCTGTCTGTCTATCCATTATATTTCACCTCAGTTTCTCTATTCCTCATCTGCAAAGTCAGGTTGGAGGAAAGAGTCTCTAAGGATCACTCTGTCTCTTCATCCTGTGTCTTTCTGTAGTGCTGGGAGGCAGTGTGAGTGGGGAGGCTGGTCTTGAGGGCGGGAAGACCTAAGTTCTAATCCTGCCTCAGATTCCAGTTGGGTGACCCTGGGCAAGTCAAGCTCTCTCCATCTCCTTCCTCATCTGTAAAATGGGGATCCCAGTAGCCCCTCCCATGAGATCGTATTGGAAGCCCTTGGCCAACATTCGGGTCCTGTTGTTGTTAGGGTTAACGTTGCTGAGAGGTTTAGCCTTTTTGAGGGGTTGAATATTGATTGAAGCCACCCTCGCCATGTGGGCACTCAGAACTAGGGGAGGAAGCTGGCAAAGGCGGTATGGAGGGCGGTGTAGGAAAGCAGGTGGCTGCCCAGGCTGGCGGGGCCCCTGCCCTCCAGCACCCCTGGCTCTCCGGCCGCTTGGAGGCCCGCCTCCCGGAGAGGGAGTGATTTACATTTAGCATCTGTTTGGGGCTGAGAGGGGGAATTGGCTTGGCAATTTCCTCTGTCACGCCGCTGTCAGAAAATTAAGCTGTTTACGCCATAGACCATAGAAGGTTAATGGCTGTTTTAGGAAAGGTCAAGTGGTCATTTTCGAGAGAGGCCGTGCTGTATAATCGGAAACGGCAGCAGAATAAAGCATAAAACCGCATCTGACTGCTCCCAGCTCCCTTGGTGGCTGCGGAATGGTGGACAGACAGACAGGTGGATGGAGGATGGATGGATGTGTAGACGGACAGACAGGTGGACAGATACATGGCCAGGCAGGTAGAACCACTGAGCAACTCCCCCCCCCCCCCAAGCTGATCATCCAAATAAAAAAGGGCAAAGCCACGTAGGGGGCTCTGAGAATAGCCAGGCCTGGCCAAATGCACTTTGAGTGGCCTCATCTTGGTAGACGTTTTCAGTCTATGCTTGGCCCCAAGATGGATTCGTTTCTCTGAATAACTAAAACAATCAAGAGAAGCCCTAGACAGGGAAGCCCCCTGGCCCTCCCCCCACGCTCTGACTGTTCATACAAGTCTCCAGGCTCCGTGAATCCTCGGGGAGGACCGCGGGGAAGGCAGGCCCGCGTGGCTTTTATTCGGCACTCTGGCAAGGACCCTGCCCGTGGACCCGAGGCCCGAGGCCGCCCAGGCAGGGCAGATAACACGATGCATTGGGAGGGAGGCTGGAGATTTTGGAGCAGCCAATCACGGCTTGAGATGGTTCTCCCCTGTGCGGCTCACGAGCACCCGGTGCGGGTTTCGGGCGGTTCGGGCAGGATTTCGGAGCTGGCCAGAGCCTCCTTCGCTGATGGGGCGCTCGCTGGAGGAGTCCAAGCCTGGCCAAGCTCAGCGCAGGCAGGGCGGCCAGTGGCCAGCCTCGTGGGGGGTGGGGCACCATTTTTGTCCTCAGGAAATTTTCCCTTTTCTCAGCTGAATTCTGCCTCTCCGAGATTCCCGCAGGCTGCGCCATTGGCCCTGTGGGCCAAGAACAGGTCTAATCCCGGACAGCCTTTCCAATACCCGCTGGCAGCGTCCTCCCTTTCCCTGTCAAGCCCTGCAGAGCCTCCCTCTGTCCTGTCTGCCTTCAGCAGCCCCGGGCGGCTTTTATTGATGCGGTCTGTGGTCTGTGCTCGGCACATAGTAGGTGCTTCATGAACGCCCATTGGCTGACCCGCCTAGTAGGCACCTGTGAATGGCCGGCGTTCCATGAGGACAGCCTGAGCCCCAGCTGCCCGGGTGCCTGCAGTGGGCCGGCCGGCCGCAGCCGAGGACGCTCCCTCGCCAAGACCGGCGCTTCGCCCGATCCCCCGGAGCCCTGGCTGGAGAAGTGGCCCCCCGGAGACTCCATCAGAGCTGCTGGGCCCACAGACGGCGCGGGTTACCCCTTCATCAGGCTCCAGAAAAGCTGGTGTCGGGCTGAGTCCGGCCGGCGCTCGTGGAGCTCGAGGATCGCCCGCGCTCTTCTCGCTCGCTCGGGCCCTTCTCCGCTTCTCTCCCTCCTCGCCCGTCCACACTCGGGCCTCGCCAAACCCTGACCGCGGCTGACCCTCGCCGCCGCCTTCTCTGGCCCTAGAGGCGCAGAGCCCCCGCCTGCCGCTCTCCAGCCCCCGGCAGCTGCTGGGCGTCTCTGGGTGGGCCTCGAGCCTCCCGAGCCGGCCTGTCCAAATGGCCCCCGTTATTTCCCCCAGAACCTTCCTGTCCTCCCGGCCTTCCCGTTTCTCCTGAAGGAACTCGTCCTGCTCCAGATCCGGCCAAACTGGCCTTCCTTCTGCCTCTGATCCCCCCGAATGTCCCGATTCGGCCCCACGGCCAGCCCTCTCCCCCCCCAACCTCACACTCCTTAGAGCTTGTTTCCCTCATGGCAGCCCATCCCCCGCCGGCACAACAGCAGGCACACTATGTGCTCGGCTCATCGTGGCAGCCCATCCCCCGCCGGCACAACAGCAGGCACACTATGTGCTCGGCTCATCGTGGCAGCCCATCCCCCGCCGGCACAACAGCAGGCACACTACGTGCTCCCCTTTGGAAGGCTTCCCTTAAGTCACCCTGAAACCAGCCTCTGCACTTTCTGCCTTCTGACGGCAGCCAGTAAGGTGACGTGCCTAGTGCGTGCCGGGCCCTGCGCCGAGGCCAGACACAGCCCCGACCTCCCTCCTGGGGTCCGAGGGGAGGCCCTGCCCTCCCAGCAGTCAGAGGGCCCCGCTGGGGAAGGCGCCCGAGCCCAGAGAGGGACGGGGAGAGGGCTGGCGGCTGGCGGCGAAGGGCCTGGCACGGCCCCGGCGGTCACGGAGGCGGCAGGGTCAGCCCTGCCTGTGCAGGAAGGCTGGAGGCGGGCAGACCCCGGCGGGCAGCGGGTGCAGCAGGTCAGGGTGAGGGGGGGCCTGCGGGGGGGCCTCAGAAGGGACATTGACAGGGCCGAGGCCCTCCCCAGCCCGTGTCCTCCCTGGCTGGCATCCTGCGAAAGCCTTTGTTGTGTTCAGCAGCCCGTGAGCGTGAGCCCGCCCAGCCCCCAGCACTGTCCACTCTCCAGCCCTGCCTCCTGGGTGCAGGAAAACAACTCAATAAGCAGCTGGCCTCCAGGGAGGAAGCTGGAAAGGCTGGTCCGCCATACATATGGATGAGAGTCCTTTAAAATGCGAAGGCCCAGGGAGGCCTTTATTGGCCTGATCTTCAGGTGGCTTTAATAAGGCAGCAGCCGCCTCCGCCTCTGGTTTGTGCCTCCCCCTCGGGCCCAGAGGAGGAGGTGTGGCCTTGCTTTTCTCCACAGCCTGACGGGTGCTCTCTCTCCTCCTCTCTCCTCGCACCCTTCCTTGTTTCCTGTGACCCGCCGTCCCCAGGGAACAGCCGGCCTCCGGCTCCCCCCCTGTCCAGCTCCGGGCCGGGCTCGTGGTGCCCTCCTGGCCGCCCGCTGGGCACCAGACCCGGGATCCGCCGGACTCCAGGTCCACCTTCTCCAGCGGCTGAGGGGAGGGACGGGCGTCGTGCTCTGCACCAACTGGTGCCCCAGGAACTTGGGCGCGGCCTGACCTCTGCCTAATAGGAAATGGGGCCGGGGGCTGTGGAACGAATGGAGGGTTCTTTCTCCAGCAGCGATTAGGGGTTAATTATTAGCAATTCGGGGTGAGCCACAGGAGCCTCGAACCTGCTGCCCCTTCCCAGAAGCCCTAATCGGCCTCCTCTTCCACCAGCGGCCACTGGAAACCATCTGGCTGCTTTGATGTCGGGTTAATCATTGAGGTGTGTACATGGGGCGCCCTCTGGGGGGCCGGCCTGGCTGTGGACCCCGAGCAGGCCTCAGCCCGTCTGTTCCCCTTCAGAGGGCTCCCTTTACCCTGGACGAGCAGCCGGCAGCACACGGGGCTCCCCGAGCGACAGCAGTGCAGGAAGGGCGCTCGGAGCTCACAGAGCCCCCCCCCCCATTTTACTGAGGGAGAAGTGGAGGCCCAGGGAGGGGGCGGGCTTGTCCCGGGTCCCCGAGCTGCTTATGGGTAGAGCGGAGGTGCTGGCTCCCCCGCATGCTGAACCTCGGCCTTACGGCTCCTCAGGTTTGGGGATCCCAGTGCAGGGCCAGAAGAGACCACCCAGGAAAGCCTGTGGGACAGGCCAGCAAGCCCAGCGAACGTGGGCCCCCTAGTCTGGAGGGGGGCTGGGCCTGAGCGAGAAGGGCCCTCCGGGCCACCCAGCTGCCGTCTGTGGGGCCTGGCTCCGTGTTCAGGTCCAGCCCTGCTGAAATGAGCAGCCAAGGAGGGATCGGGGTGGCCGTGCCCCAGGGGAAGGAGCCCCGGCTTTGGAGGCCGAGGACCTCCTTGGCCTGACCAGACCTCAGTTTCCTCATCTGCCCAATGGGACGGGCGGTCTAGAATCCCCTTGAGGGCCCCTCCAAACGTCCTGCCGTTCACGGTCTGGTGGTCCCCCCTGGAGGCCCCACAAGCTGAGTCCTGCAGACTCCTGCCGGGGGGGGCCTCGTTCCTCTGGAGCGGCTCCGGCTGACATGGGCGCTTTCTTTCCAGACGCTACTACAAGGAGGCGAGCGGCCTGATGCTCGACGTTGGCCCCTACACGAAGGCGCTCGAGGTAGCCATTCTTTGCCGAGGGTTGGGGGGGCTCCATGCCGGCGGGAGGCGCCGGGCCAGAGCCCGAGACGGCCGGCTGACGAGCTCTGCCGCCCAGCCCTGCCTCGGCCCTCGGCCGCGTCTCCCCTTCCGACCGCCGGCTTCCTGTGGCCCCCCTCTGCCTCACCAGCACCCCGTTTCCTTCCAGTACGCCTGTGACGTCCGCGCCGAAGTGGTGGGGAAGCCGGCCCCCGAGTTCTTCAAGGCTGCCTTAAAGGAAATGGGCCTGGAAGCCCAGCAGGTGAGTGTCCCCGCCCCCTCCCCGGCCTCCCCCCCCCCCCCCCCCGGGCTCTGTCAGGAGGGGCTCCTTGAAGGGGGCCTGGCGGACAAGCGCAGAGACGCAGGCGGCGGCCGCGTCCCCGGCCTGCTCTGCGCCCACGTCTTTGCCGCGGCCCGCTTGGAGACACCCGAAGCTGGGAGCGCTTGCTCAGGCTCCCAGAGGAGCTCCCCCGGCCTCCTGCCCCTTACGTGCCCCCTGGGGGCCAGACGCAAACGCGGAGGGAAGTCCCGGAGGCTGGCGAAGGGCAGCACGTGCAAACCCGTTTCTTGGGGCGCCACTAGAAAGGGAGTCCTGTTGGCGTACAGTGGGCTTCCCAGGGTGACCCGAAGGGCAGGTGGCCGCCGGACCCCGGGGGGGCCTGGGCTCCGCATGGGCTCTCCACTCTCAGTCTCAGGAATGGCGGGCCTGGTCTGATTACCTGAGCGGCCTCCCCGGGAGAAGAGGCCTGGACTCCGGCGTCCGGACCAGCCTGTCCCGAGAGGACAGGGCGGGCGTGGCCGGCCGGCCGGCCTTGGGGACAAAGGCCCACAGGGTCAGTGTGCGTCCCGCTGAGAAAGCCGCTGTTTTCCCTGGCTGGCGACAGCCTGTCACTGCACACAGATGGACCATCTCTGCCGTGCTGGGCCCAGCGCTGGCCACTATCCTTTGGGAACGCCGTTGAGGAGGGGCTGGGCAGGTGGGCATCCAGAGCAGAGGAGCCGGGGGGGGGGAAGATGCCAGGGGGGGGGACGGGCCGAAGGAAGCGGGGAAAGGTAGCCTGAGGACATCTCGAGGCTCTCCTTGCAGGGTTTGTCCAAGAGGGTAACAGCAGTGTAACGAGGACGGCCAGAATTCACTTGAATGTGAAGGTTTGCAAAGTGCTTCACTTGTATTTTTTTACTTATTTTAATTCTTACAACCAGCTGAGGCACCCATTTTAAAGACGAGGAAGCCAAAGCTCGTAGAACTTGGGACTTGCCCAGTCATACAACTAAGGAGTGTCCAAGACCGAATGTGGATTCAGATCTTCCTGATTATTCCTGATGGCCTTCTAGCCCCTGTGCCAACTAGTGCCCCCCCCCCCCCCCCCATGTAGAGATCTTGCAAAGAAACGTAATTTGGCTGGAGGAAAATTTCCTCAACAATCAGAACTCCATTCAGAGTCCTGCTGTGATAGGGGCTGCCTCGGAAGATGATGAGTTCTCCATCTTGGAGGCCCTTGAGGTCGAGGCTGGGCGCCCTCTTGTAGCTGAGGTGTCGGATGGGATGGATGCTCCCCGGTCCCTGAGTCTGCGGATCCTTCACCCAGTGGCCATCCATAGCCATGCCACAAGCCCTGTTCTTTGTCCTCACTGCCACCTCACGTCTTTACCAGGCTCTCTCCCCTTGACGAAAGTCTATCCTATCCTTTTCTCAGGTCCTTGATCCCCCTTATCATGCCACTGATCTTGCCATGCCCACCCCCCAGTTCTAGAACATTCCCATCTGCTGCACTCACTCCTCCTCAGGTGCTACCAAACGGAACTGGAGCAAATCGGACACCAGTGCTGGCTGGGTCCATTCCACAGCAACGGGACACCAGCTCTCCTGGGCCCCCACTGCTGCCGAGCGGTCCTGCTCTGCCCCCTTATGGGCTACCCCCTCTTCCTATCCTTCCTCAAATCTCTCATGGCTGCCCATCTCCCCATTCTCTGAGCTGAGACCCTGACTTGTGGTTTATAGACAAATCGAGGCCCTCCCCTTCCGTTCATCTCCTATCATGCAAGGACTTTCTGCCCTTTCTCCTCTTTTGCCCTGGTGTCACATGACGAGGCGGTCGTCCTCCTTTCTGAAACTGGCCCCTCTGCCTGTGGAAGTGAGCCCACCGTATGCCGTCTCTCCTCCCCACGCTCACTTACTTTCATCTCTCCCTCTCTCCTAGTTCCTTCCCAGCTGCCTACAAACAGGCCTATGACTCCTCCAACCTTAAAAGCCCTTCCCTTGATCCTGAGCCCTTCCTGCTCACTGTTGTCCTGCATCACTTCTGCCTTTGGTGCCTAACCTACCTCCCCCAGAGGCCATCCATGACTGGTGCTTCCCCTTCTTCTCGCACCCTCTCCTTGACCCCTTACAGCTCCATTTCTGACCTCTTCCTTCCACCGAAACTGCCTAAGCTCTCTATGGCCTTGGATTCTGGGGATCACCATCTCCTGCTTGATACTTCCTTCTCTCCGGGCATCCTTCCCTCCTGGTTGGCTTCCCAACTCTCGGGGTCCTTCCAAGCCTGACTCGAACCTTCTTTCCCTCTACATCGTTTCACTTGGATCACATCCGTGCCCAGATTCCATTCTAATCTCGGGGCAGTGATTCTCCAATATAATCTTTCTTGTGACCTCCATTCCCGACTCTCCCGCTGCCTGTTGGACACCTCAGACCGAACGTACCATAGGCATGGCCAGGCCCCCTTGCCCTAAACGGAATTCCTTATCTTTCCCCCCAAACCCTCCTCCTTCCCTGCCTTCTCTGTTGTCAAGGATGCCGCCATCTTGGCAGGCTCATGACTTTGGTGGCATCCCCAATTCCTTGCTCTCATTTGCCTTCCCATCCAAGAGGTTCTTCCCTTGACCCCTTGTCTGTCCCGAGATGCCACCGCCACCCCTCGGGGGAGGCCCTCCTCCCCTCAGCCCAAGAGCCGCCGCAGTCCATTGGCCGACTTCCTTGTCTTCTGCCTCTCCTCTGCCATTGGCCGACTTCCTTGTCTTCTGCCTCTCCTCTGCCATTGGCCGACTTCCTTGTCTTCTGCCTCTCCTCTGCGGTCCTTCCTTCCTTCAGCTCTGCAAGCGACCTTCTTCAGGGCAGGCCTGACCCTCTCGGGGGGCCAAATAGAAAGTGCCTGCTTTGATGTGCAGGCCTCCCTCCTGCCTTTCTGCTTCCCCTCCGTGATCTACCCCACCCGCCTCATCTTGTCCCCCAGGCCACCCTGCCCTCGTCTCTCGGCTCGGAGTGTGCCTGGAAAGCTCTCCCTTCCATTGCCAGCCCCGGATGCCTCCCTCGGCTCGTGCCTCCGGGGCTCTCTCTGTCTGTCTGTCAGTCTGTCTGTCTGGGGCCCTCTGGCCCCCTCCTCACGGCCATGCCCATCCCCGGGCTGGGCTGAGATGTAAAAGTCAGGCAGTTCACGTTGAGGCTGTTTGTGTTTTTATTTCTAATGAGAAGCTGTCCTGCCGGCCGTGGCGAACCTTAGACTCTCCGAGCTGCTGCCATCAATAAAGTCATCACCAGCCATTTCCCCCGATACCGGCGCCTTCCCGGCCCAGCCCTTTCCAGCCGCCTCTAGGATGAACGCAGCTCCCTGAAATCCAATTTCATTTTAACCTTTCCTTGGCGGCAGCGGAGAAGCGGCCGACGCGACTCCTCGGCTCGAGGAGAAATTCAGCCTCTTCTGGCGAGACCCAGCAAACCCGCCTTAAAGGTTATGTGCGGCCGTGCCTTTGGTCTAAACCGAGTTCAGGCCGCCGCCGCCATCTCTGCCTCTGGCTCAGTTCCATCCACCGTCGAGCCTTGGTCGGCCCCTCCCTGACCTGGCAGGCGTGCGGCTGCCCAAAGCAGAGGGCCTGAGCTCCCTCCCAATTGGCTGGCGGGACGCGGAGCTGGGAAGGCTTCCTGGAGGAGGAAGGGTTGAGTGGCCGCAGGGAACGAGCCCTGATCCTCGTCTCCGCCTCTACCGGACACCAAGGATCCCAGTGAATTCCATGGGCAGAGGGTCTGGGGAGCTCTCCGAGCCCGTGGGGGGCGCCCCTGGCAGAAGCTGTGCCCGGGAGCCGGGCCTCCCCTTCTTTCTCCATCAAGATACGGCCTCGATGGGCAGCTCCAAAGGTTTCTCCCTCTCAGCCTGCAGCCTTCTGGCGGGGGTCCAGGAGGCCTTCAGGGAAATTCTCATTTCATCCAGCACTTTCTGTTGGGTGTGAGGATTAGAGGTTGCATGGCCTAGTGGACAGAGAGGCCAGCCTTGGACCAGGAGGACCTGAGTTCAAGTCCTGCCCCAACACCCAGCCGATTGGCTTCCTGCTTCTGGCTAAGTCCCCTGGAGAGAAGAGGCAGAGGGCCTCTCTACGCCGGGGAATACCTTCTGCCTCTGGAGCCTCTTCTCTTGTTCAGTAAGAAGCACGCTTTGACTTCTCGGGATCCTCTTGAAGTTCATTGGCCGAAGGCCTTGGAGCTGGGCAGGAAAAGGACCAAGACACTTGGGGGGTCGTGGCGGGGGGGGGTCTCCCTGGGAGCCCTCCCTGCGCTGGTCCATGGCACAGCCGGTCTTGGGAGCTGGAGAGCCTTCGCTTGGTGTGCGACAGGGTCTGGCCTCTCACTTTCACGGTCTCAGGAACTCCCAGATGAGAAACGGGGCTTCTCTTTGGGGGCCTGCAGAGCCGAGGGACCGGCCCAGGGGCGCCTGGGGATGGAAGGGAGGGTGGCCAAACGCCGGTGAAAAAGATGCCTAAGAAACAAAGATGGAGCCTGCAGCGCTGGCTCGCCTTTCACTTCCCAGCCCGAAGCCAGGCCTGCAGAGCGGGGCAGCGCCTGGCCGGAGCCGCCCGGAGCTCCTAATTCTTGCTGTGACCTTTGGGCTTTATGCGCCTGCCTCTCCTGGTGCCGCCTCACAGCTAAAGGCCGCTTTGACAGGGACGGCTGTTTATTTCCCTCGACAGCCCACCTCCTGACCTCCATCTTCTTGCCAATGATTTTTGAAATCCTAAATGATTTGGGCATAATTGCTCCTCCGTTCGTGATTATCGTCCTTCACCGATAGTAAATCTGTGCCGTCCCCGGGGGCCGGACTCCATTTTGGTATGCGGATGCCACAAGCTGTGCCGACAGGCATCGCTGATCATGTGCGGCCTCGCCCCTCCGGCTGCCGGGCCCCCCCGAGAGGCCGCCCAGGAGATGGCAGACATGCGGGGAGCCCCCTTTGTTCAAGGCCTCCCGAAGGAGGGTCTGCCACGGAGGCGGCCGGCAGAGCTCAGACCCCGAGAGCTCCCGCCGCCGTCTCGGAGCCGCTTCGGCCCCGTTCGACCCCTACCCAGGAGAAGGGGGTCCGTGGGCTGCTCCCCATTTTGAAGGGGGAGGAGATGGGGGCATGGAGAGGCGGGATGGCTTTCCTGCCTGGCTCCCCGGGTCCTCTCCACAGCGCCAGGACACGGGCTCGCTCGCTCGGTCAGAGGGCCTTTATGAAATGCCTACTATGTGCCAAGCAGGAAGGCAAACGCCAGCCCCTGCCCTCAAGGAGCGCCCAGGCCAACGGCGGAGACAACGGGGAAACCACTGCGCCCCAACAGGCTCCCCCCAGGATAGACTAGAGACCATCCCCGGGGGAGACACCACCAAAGGGAGGCGGGAAAGGCTTCTTGGGGGAGGGAGGATGTCGTGGGGAGGCCCTTCTGTTCTGTTCTCGCTCCCTAAAAGCCACCCATCCGATTCCCCGGGGAAAAGCCAGCAGCAATGAAGAGAAAGGCGGAATGGAAGCGTTTTCATTTCAAAGAAAGGCAGGGGGCGGCCAAGGGGACACTCCCGAGCTGTGTGACCCTGGGCCAGTCACTTCGCCCCTGTGCCCAGGCCGTACCACCCTTCTGCCTTAGAACCAACACTCCTCATCGATTCTAAGAGGGAAGGGAAGGGAGCAAGGAAACAAAGAAGGACATTCCGTTTGAAGCCTCCATCTTGGAGGCTGTTGGGTCCATATGGAAGACGAGGGCCTTCCGGTGCTCCTGGGACACTCCGAGAGCACCAGTGTGGCGTTCTGCGGAAGACACGCTCGCCTGCTCCCCAGCATGCGGCTAGAGGGATGGGCAGCCGGGCCACGGAAGTGGGGGAGCCAGCCGCACCCCGAGGTGAAGGGATGCTCACTGCCTCTCCCTGTGAGCTGCCCTCGATGCGAAACCCCGTCCTGTGGCCGCCAGCTTTCTCCCAGGAAGAGCTTCTGCCCGGGTGCTGGAAGGCCCCAAACGCCACAGGACTGCCAAGGCGGGCCCCGAGCAGTGACTTGTACCTTGGAGGAGAACCGGCGTGTCCTTTGGGGGAGATTTGGCGGCGCCCAAGGGCCCCCGACGCCGCAGTCATGGCGTTTGCTCCATGAAATGCAGCCGCAAAGCATCATTGGAAAAATCCTGCTGTTAAACCCAGACGGGCCTTTGTTCAGTGCCCTCGGTGCCACCCAGCCTGCTTTTTTCTTCCTGCTCCAGTCTGGCCCCGGGAATGGCCTGTTTGTCTGGGCACCGGTTCGAGCCAAGCCCTGCCCCCGGGGGCTTCCTTCTCCTGGGGTACACCTTGCAGACAGACAAGCAAATGCAAGATCATTTGAGGGAGGAGCGGGCAGCGACCACGAGGGAGCCAAGAAAGCGTCCTCCCAGGAGAGGCCAAACGAGGCCGAGGGGCGAAGGGACAGCGAGAAGGCCAGATTGGCCGGCTGTCGAGGGCCTGAAGCGGATGAGTCCCATGGCAGGTGGCTGGCAGATTGTGAAGGGGGTGAGCTGCCCCTGACCGAGCCGTGTGTGCCCCATCCCAGAGGCAACAGAGAACCACGGAATATCCTTGAGAGGGAGAGCGCCACAGCCCGGCCCGTGTGTTAGGGAACGGTGGGCGACTGAGAGGAAGCTGGATTAAAGAAGACAAGTTAGAAGCAGGGAGACCCAGAAAGTCACTTCGGCTGTCAAGACGGGGGGTGCCGCCTAGACGTGCTCTGTGGGCCGTGTAGGACGCGGCGGGGGGGAGGAAGGGAGGTGGAGGCTCCAGAGGAACCAGGGCCCGGGGAGTTGGGCGGGCGGGAGGGAGCCGCACCGAGAGCCCCTTGGTCGGCGGTGCCCCCCGGCAGCGGGCGCCGGTGCCGAGATACTTGAGCTCCGGGCAGAGATGACGACTGACCGACTAGCTTTGGGCGTCATCCTGGCAGAGACGATCAGGGAGCCCACGGGAGCCATTGGGATGTGCGGAGACACAGGCCCGAGGAGAAGGCAGGCCCTGGGCCGGGCACAGAAGGGGGCTGACAAAGGAAGCTAAAGAGCCAGGAGGCTGGCAGCGAGGACAAGAGCGACGCGCGTCGAGGCCGGGAGAACGTGGCAGAGCTGCGGAGGAGGGAGACGGTGCAGACCACCTTTCCAGGAATTTGGGGGGAGAGAGAGAGGCTGGAGCCTTGTGGGGGGCAGTCAAGAAGACATTTAAAGGGTGACAAGGGGGGCCCAAGGAGGAAGGGGCCAGCGGAAGATCCGAGCCAAGGCGGGCCTGTCTAAAGGGCCCGGTGCCCCCAGCGCCCGGGGGCAGAGGAGAGGGCTGGCGGCCTGGCAAACAGAGGGGAGGAGGAGGGACGAGAGAGTGCAGAAGGGCCCGAGATAGATGGTGCAGACTGTCTGCATGTCATAGTCTGAGCAGTCGGCATTCTTTGGAACTTTTATTGATTTTTTTTCATAACATCCATAGACTTCGGTTGTGACAGAGCAGGTCATGAAAGCAAAACAAACTCACCCATTGATGATGTCCAAGAACTTGGGCCTCCTTCTGCATATGTGACTGCCACCATTTTACAGAGAAGAGGGAGGCGGCCTCCTCCTCCTTTTGAATGCAGACTGGTCAGTGGCCTTCATCTTGTCCAGTGGTTTGAGAGGAATTAATTTGCCTGCCATCTTGTGGTGTGGTTTGAGGTGAGTTCAGTTGGCCACCATCTTGTTTTGGTGTGGTTTGAGGTGAGTTCAGTTGGGCGCCATCTTGTTTTGGTGTGGTTTGAGGTGAGTTCAGTTGGGCTCCATCTTGTTTTGGTGTGGTTTGAGGTGAGTTCAGTTATCTTGTTTTGGTGTGGTTTGAGGTGAGTTCAGTTGTTTTGGTATGGTTTGAAGTGAGTTCAGTTGGGCGCCATCTTGTTTTGGTATGGTTTGAGGTGAGTTTAGTTGGCCACCATCTTGTTTTGGTGTGGTTTGAGGTGAGTTCAGTTGTCTTGTTTTGGTGTGGTTTGAGGTGAGTTCAGTTGGCCGCCATCTTGTTTTGGTGTGGTTTGAGGTGAGTTCAGTTGTCTTGTTTTGGTATGGTTTGAGGTGAGTTTGGTGGGCCGCCATGTTGTTTTGGTGTGGTTTGAGGTGAGTTCAGTTGGCCGCCATCTTGTTTTGGTATGGTTTGAGGTGAGTTCAGTTGGCCGCCATCTTATCTGAGTGTTTCTGCTTTTTCCATTGTTAGCTCATGAAAGTCTTCCCAGATTTCTCTTCTTCTTTATCCCTGATCCTGCTTAAGGCCATACATGAGATTCTTCCATCTACTTGCTTTTTCCTTTGTGGAGAGTGAGGCTGGATTCATGGTTCTTGGGAGTGATTATAGACCTCATGAAAGGCTTGGCAGGGTCCTGGGGGCGAGTCATCCAGCCCAGCAGCTTCCACAAGCCACTGCATCTGGGAGTCCTCATCAGCCTTCAGAATGCCTCTTCCCTCGCGTCTGCTCTCAACAGCCTCCCCTCCCTTTGGGGAATGCGTGGCTCTTGGTTTGGGCCTTCTTCGAGGTGGGCCATCAGAGTCCTCCAGTGCAGTCTGGCGAGTCATTCCGTGGCTCTCTGGCCCAGAATCTCAGGCGATTTTAACACATGCGGAGAGACTTCTCCCTGATGGAGGGCTTCCACGGTGTCCGAGGGGCTCATTTCTCCGTCTAAGAAGCTTTCGCCGTCCCTTCCGCCCCTTAGAAAGCATTCAGACTCCTCTGAAATCCTCGGGAGCCCTTTCCAGGCTCGTCGCGCCTCCCTCCCCTCACACTGGCAGCCAGCTAGGCCTCCCTCCCTCCGGTGCCTTTCCTGTATCGTCTCCTTGAACCCTTCCCACCGTCCTCTCACCCAGGGCCTCTCTGCCTCCATCTCGCAGGCCTTCATTCTGGAGGTACTGGCGAGCTTAGTGAGCAGAGGGCCGCGGTGCGACCCACATCTCCCGTCCAGGCTCTGCCCAGCATCTCCTCCTCTTCTCCCCCCTCCAGCGCTGGGCCGTCCTCCCTCCTCTCCGCCGCCTGCTCCAGGCAAGTCCAGGCGTGTGCTAAGCCCCTCCGATGTGCCGGAGCCACAAAGGAGGGCAAAGAGCAGAGCGGGCCGACCCTTTGGGATCGTGCTAAGAAAGTACCCCAAAGGGGCCTTTTCTTTGGCCCAGGGACGTGCCCTGCCCAAGAGGCCGGGGCAGACAGAAGGCTCCCGTGGACGGCCGAGCAGGCCTGGCCACAAAGCGGAGGCCCCGCCGTTGGGGCCGGCCACAGGACACCTCCTGGCCGTGAGCGTCATAGAATCGGACTGTGAGAAACGGGGAGCCTGACGAGGGACCCAGAGACGGAAGGGGAGCCCGAGATGGACCTGAGCCTTTGGACCGTGTCTCCCCTCCCTGGGACGCTCCCCTCGCTCGGGCCCTCGTGGCCCCTTCCCTGCACGCATGCACGCACGCACTGCAGCAGCCTCCCGGACGCCCTGCCTCGTCTCTGCTTCCTGGCCGCTCTCTGCGGCCGCCAATGGAGTTGTCATCTGGCCCCTCTGCTCCCTGGGCTCACTCTGACCTCCGGGATCTCTTCCCAAAGCTGCCCCCCAGCCCCAGATTTTCCCAGAGTGCTTTGCCTGGAGTGAACTTTGACCCCATTATGCCCCCCTGGGAGGGTCCCTAGAGGTCCTCAGATGGGGAAACGGAGGCCCGGCGGTGCCCCGGGCGAGAGACCTGCTCAGGGTCCCACCGTCCGGCGTTTTCCTGCCTTGCAGTTGGCTGAATTGGGTTTCATAGGGAGTCTCAGCTTGAAAATGTGTCCCAAGAAGTCATCTGGGCCGTGGGACGCGCGGCCGATCCCAGCTCCTTCCGGTGCTCCGCGGTCCTGGGGGGGGGGGTGCCCACACGGGGTTTGCCGTCCGGGGGATGGGCACGGCGCGCCCTGCTTGGGTGCCAACCAGATCGATTTCAGAGGCGGAGCCGAGGCGGGCGGGACGGGATCACCCCTCCGGTTGTGGGCAAAGAGGGAGCCAGCGAGGCTGACCCTCTCCTGTGTTTCTCTGCCGCAGGCCCTCATGATCGGAGACGACATCATGGGCGACGTGGCCGGGGCCCAGCGCTGCGGGATGAGGGCGCTGCAGGTGCGCACCGGCAAGTTCAGGTCAGTCTCCCTCACGGGGGCGGGGCACGGGGAGAGGCGCGGCCTCTGGGGAGCCTCCCTCTGGGGCCTCCCTCTGGGGCCTCCCCTCTGGACCTGCGCCGCAGCCCGAAGGGCTCCGGGCCTCCTCGGGGCTCTGGGACTAGGCAGGGAGGCCAGAGGCAGCCTGTGCTCCTGGGGCTGCGGGAGGCCAGGGAGCCGGATTCGAGGGCCTCCCCCTTGATCTTTGGCCTTCCGCACTCTCGGCCTCCATGGCGGGCCGAGCTCCGAGGAGGCCGGAGAGAGCCTCCCTCTGCTCTCCCGCCTGTCCCGATGAGACCCACGCAGATGCGGGGCCGGGCCGAGGGGGCTGCTGCCGCCCAGCTGCCCGGAGGGGGCCGGGAGGCCTCCGGGCGCCCCCTGAACCAGTGGACGCGGTCCGGCCTTTTTAGAACTCTGCCGGCCTCAGCCTGGGCCCGGGCTGTGCCGGGGGGGGCACCTTGCAGCTTCCGCCATGCCTGTGCCGGGCCGGCTCCGCCCAACGAAGCGGCTCTTCGGGCATCGGGGCTGGGAGGGAGCCTGGGGGCGGGCAGTGCCAGGGCAGCACGTCCAGGTCCGCCTGCAGTGACCGGGCCCGGCCCGGCGCTGACCGTCCCCACCAGGAGTAAAGGGGGCGCCTCCTGGCTGGGACCCCGCGCCGTCCCCGCCTCCGCCGCGACTGGGGAGAGGACAGCTGGCTGGGAGGAGGGCGCCGGCGCCGGCCGGGACCAGTGACTCGTCCAGGGTCACCCAGCGGGGACCGTCTCTGGCTCTGGAGCCCCGGCCCGGCCCTGCTTTAATGAGTGCCTTTGACACTTGCGAGTGAAGCCAGAGCGGCCCTCGGGTTCTGGGTTCGAGGCTGGCGTCTCAGGGCCGGGCCTGGTGCCGTCAGAAGTCCACGTTGACCCCTTGACCTGTCGATTGAACATTTATTAGGCACCGGCTGTATGCCGGGGGCTCCGTGCGAGTTGTGCTTCCCTGACCAGGCCCTTCTCCGCCTTCAGCTCCTCCTCGGTTCCCCTCTGTTGGGTCCCGGCCCGTCCGAAGGCTGCTCTCGCAGGCCTAGAAGCAGGCCGAGGCCGGCAGCTCCGGGCCTCCAGGCCTCCTTCTCTCCTTCTCAGCCTCCCGTCCCTGGGCCTTCTTGTCTCAGGCCCGGCGGCGGGGCTCTTGGGGGGGTTGGCGAGGGGAGTGCGCAGACACCCCCAAACCAGGGAGCTGGACACGGGGGTCCCCTGCCTGGAGCCCCCACGCTTTCCTCCTCGTTCTTCAAGTTGCGTCTCTTGGCGGCGGCCACCGGGGGGAGACGCCTCACCGGGCAGCCTTCCAGACCAGGAAACGGAGACTGGCCGGCAGTCTGTTGGTCTGTCGGTCTGTCTGGCTGCGCTCTTGTCCAGGCCGAGGGCCCGGCCTGTCCTTCGGGCCTGGAGCCTGCGGCCAGGGCGGCAGAGAGGGCTCGGGGGGCGCCGACCCCAGCGTGGGGGACGTCATGCCGGCCGCCGCGCCTTCATCCTCTGAGGCCTCGGTCCGGGGCTCCCCCTCCTGCCAGGGCCGGACACAGCGGGGGAGGGCGGCGGCCCCTGGCCGGCCTCCTGTCCGCCGACATCCCCATCCTAAAGGGCTCGAAGGGTGCCTGCAAGGAGGAGGAAGGCCGGCGGCCCCCGGAGTGGGGGGGCTTCCCAGGCGTCCCGGGCCCAGGGGGGCCCGCACGGGGCCGGCCGCGGCAGCCAGCGGGAAGGACCTGGGGGGCCCCGCGCTCAAATGCAGCCGCGGGCACTTCCGGCTTCTGCCTCGGCTTCCTCATCTGTGAAATGGGCGCGATCACAGCCACGGCCAGGGATGTGGCATTTGTAAAGTGCTTGGCCCAGGGCCAGGCGCAGCGGGCGCTGAACACGTGCCTGTTCCCGTCCCCGCCCCGTGCCGGCCTCCTCCGATCACCTCTGGGGGCTGCCGAGGTCCAGCCTGTAAAGAAAACGTGGCTCCCACGGCCTCCTTGGAAGGTGAGTAGAGACCGAGAGGCGGGCCTGAAGCTCCCCAGCTGGTGTGAAGAGCAACCTGGAGGCAGGGCTGGAGGACTGGGGGGACGGAGGGAGGGGGGGGAGAGGGGGGGGGGAGGGAGGGAGAAAGAGGGAGGGTAGGATGCTGGCGGCCGCTTCAGCCCCCCCAGGACCCTGCAGGCCCCAGCCTGGCCGGCCTCTCCTGGCTCCACCTGGGCCAGGCAGCCGCCCCCCACCAGATGGCGCCAGAGAGCTTCGCGTGCCCGGCCCAGCGTCCTTCCCAGGAAGTTGAGCCTCGGCCTTGTCCTCTGCTGGCCCAGTCAGGTGGCCCCGGACTTCCTCCTGGGTCTCGGGCCAGCCGGCCCTGCCCGAAGCTGTGGCCGGGGTTGGGTGGAAAGCCAGCAGCCAGGCGGGCTGGAGCGGCCCCAGGCGAAGGGGGAGGGCCGGGAGGTTGTCCGAGGGTGTTCCGGCCGTGGCCCGGGTTCTGCTTGTGCCGCGGCAGGTTCGGTCCTGTCGCAGCGGCGAGCCTGGCCTGGGCGTCTGCCCGCCCTCTGGGGCCTCTCCAGCCCGGCTTCGTGAATCTCTCGGCTCCAGGGCCGAGCCTGGGGTCGGGGAGACCCGAGTTCAGATCCAGCCTCAGACAGCCACCGTGGATCCGTCAGCCAACACTGGTTAGTGCCTGCCCTCTGCGGGGAGGCCAGCCTAGAGGAGGAGGCAGCGTGCCAGATGGATAGTGAAGAATCTCAGAAAGGAAAGCCCTTGGGGCAGCCCGTGGCTCTGGGTTCCAGTGTGGCCCCCGACACTTCCCGGCCCGGTGACCCTGGGCAGGTCACTTCCCCCCGGCCCAGCCCTTCCTGCTCTGCTGCCTCAGAGCCGGGACACAGTGCGGACTCTTAGACAGGGAGGCCCTGATGAGCTGTGTGGGCCCGGCCTCACTTGGCCTCCGTTTGCCTCGGCTTCCTCCCTTACCTCCTGGGGCTGCTGTGAGGGTGCACGAAGATCCCGGTAGAGTCCGGCGGTGCTGCTGCCCTCCTGCTGACTCGGGCCGGTCGCCCTTGGGAGAACCAGGAAGCCGAAAGGCTTCCTGTCCGAGCTGTTGCTCGAACCTTGTCTGGAAGGAAGAGAGGAATTCTGGGAGAGATGGCGGCTAGGCTCGTGTGCACGGCGGGCGTCGGGGGGGGGGTACAGATGATGAGCCACAGGAGGCAGTGGCGCCATGAAAGTTGAGCGAATATCTCCGAGGGGTGGCCAGGAAGTGCTATGCTAAGCACTCGACAGATATCCCACATATCTGCCTGGGAGCTAAGCGGTGTGATCTCTGTTGTACAGGTGAGGAAACTGAGGCAGGCAGAGATGAAGTGACTTACTCAGTCGCACCACTAGTCAGGGTCTGAGGCTGGATTTGAACTCGGGTCTTCCTGACTCTCGGCCCAGCGCCCTTCCCCCTACACCGTCTGTCTGCCTGCTGATTAGCAGAGAGGTCCAGAAGAATGAGCCCTAAAAAACTGCTGCTAGATTTGGCAATCAAGACCCATGGAGAGAGCAGTTCCGGTTGGGGGTCGGGAATGCGTGCGAGGGCTTCTCCTCGCTTTCCTGGAGAAGGGAGACGAGCTGTGGTTCGAGGAGATGGTCGGGCCTAAGAAGAACGTGCATTTGAAGGGAGCTTCTGACGGGTCTGAAGGTAATAGGGAAGAGCAAACCGAGCGGGACCAGCCACATCTCAGAGGAGGAAGAGGTTGCTGGGGAAACAGGAAGAAGCGGGATTGAGGCGACAGTGCGGAGGAGAGTCTTTGGAAGGCGAGAGCCGGGGGTGACGTCACGGGGAGAAGAGAAAGCCGGCGTGGCTGCCGGGCTCCGGCCACCCGGACGTCGGAGAGCTGGTGGGCTGGGAGGTGCCTCTGGGGAACGGGCCCGGGCCCACGTGTTTCTTCCCCATCGGCTCGGCTCTTGTGGATGACTCTGGCTAAAACCACTCCTGGTCGCCTCCGGATTCCCCGCGTCTGCAAATCTCTGCGGGCCTCGCGTCCTGGAAGCTCTCGGGGGCCCAGGGGGTGCTCTGCAGGACATTCAGGGTGCCCTGGGGACTTCAGCCCGCCCAGGGGAGCAAGCCTTGGCCATAGGAAGGTGTCCAGCTACCCCCTAGGAACCTACAGCCTGTTATTCTCCATTTGTGACACTCTTGGACAACAATTAGTTCATTTTGAGCCTGGGGATGGGGCGGAGGAAGGGATGTGGCGGCCCTTAAGGGCGCTTGGGCTTCATTGATAGAGATTTGGCTTTCACATCCCTCTCTGGCTAGCCAGGAAAGCGCAACCTTCGGTTTAATGGGAACATTTGGAAGACAAGAGATGCTGTTAGAGGCCTGTGGATAGTCCTACACCGAGGAAGCTGGGGGAAGCCGAACTTTTCTTGGGACTCCGCCACCTTGGACCGCCTTTCCGTGATGGCCACCGAGGCGAGAAGTCTCCCAGGCCTGGCCCCTCCTTGCCGTCGCCCCGGCCACGTCATCTCCGTGGGATGCTTAGACTCTTCTTCCTCGTCTCTGCGTTAGCCGTTCATACAAATTGCATCGGACTTACCTCGGTTTGCAGCACAGCGACTTTGATTGATTGGAGGAGGTGTACAGGCCCTGCTCACACTCAGTTCTGACTTCCACCCGCCTCTGCTCACTCACCCCTGTCAGGAGGACGGCCACCGTCTCCGGAGGGAGCTCCTCCCAGGGCTTACCCCGGCCCACTATTTGGGTAGTCTTTATGCCCAGGCTTTCTTTATAGATTTATTTATTCACTCATTCATTCATTTATCTATCTGCTTATTTATTTGTAAACCCTGACCTTCCATCTCAGAGTCAATCCTGTGTATTGGCTCCAAGGCAGAAGAGGGGTCAGGGCCAGGCCATGGGGGTCAAGTGACTTGCCCAGGGTCACACAGCTGGGCCGTGTCTGAGGCCAGATTTGAACCCAGGACCTCCCATCGAGGCCTGGTTCTCCATCCACTGAGCTAGCCAGCTGCCCCCTGTGCCTAGTGTTTCCACTTCAGAGTGTGAGCCTCCTGGAGGGCAGGAGATGGCTTTGCCTTTCCTGCTAGCCCTAGAAGTTAGTCTAGTACCTGGCACCTTAGCAAGGGCTTCATAAACGCTCGCTGATTGGCCAATAGTTAGACAATCCCAGCTTACCTGGAGCCTCTCTCCAACTGAGAGGATCATAGATTTTAGCCCAGAAAGGACCTTCTTGGGCCCTGAATCCAACCCGAGCAGCCCTCAAATCCTCGGAGGCCTTGGCCCGTCCTCCTACCACAGGGCGTCTGGTTCGGCCACCAGGCACATAGCCGCCCCGAACCTCCTACAGCTTATCCGTGGCGCCCCCCATCCCTGCGCATGGGGACTGACCAGGGCCCGGCACAGGGGCTTCGCCTCCCTCCCGTCAGTCAAACAGCCTTCCGGGGGTCCTCTTCCATTCTTCCCAGGCTCTTGGAGCTCCCGAGAGCCCGAGTGTGACCCATCCAGCCTTTGCCCGGGCAGATGACTGCCTGAGAGACCTCGCCGGCCACTGGCGACCCTGTGGAGGAGCGCAAGCCATTCTAGGGGGCGCCGAGTGGGGTCTGCAGGGTGCTTCTTGGCATGATGATTCTGGCTCACTGACTCACTGACTCACTGAGGCAGGGAGAGGGCGGAGAGGCCTCACCTGCATCGGGATGGCTCCTGTTTCACCCGGAAAATGGCTGTGTGGTCTCAGGGGCTCCACAGAGAGAGCCGGGGTGCTCTCCGGGAGGAGGCCGGGAGCTGCAGAGGCAGCAGGGCCCAGCCTCTCGTCCTGCCTGAGCCCTCACGCCATCCCGTCAGTGGCTAGTTGTCTCCCTCCCCTCCCCCAGCCAGAACCTCAGACAGTCAGTCAACAAGCCTTTCAGAAGCAGTTAGGAGGCCCTCCTGACCTCTCCTCTGGCCAGTGTCATCTGGGCGGGCTCCGCATGCTCTTGTGTCCTCTGAAGGCCCCTGGAGGGGAGGAGCTGCTCTATTTCCTGGTTGGTCGGTTGGTGACGTGGCCTCCATTTCCCAAGGGCTTTTCTCAGGCTGGCCTTGGGAGGGAGCGAGCCTAGGTTAGGCAGGACCTCTTCTAGGCTCAAAGGCCAGGCAGCTGAGGCTCCAGGAAGATGTGCTGGCCCCAGGCCTGCATTCTGGCCAGCTCCATCCTTTAGCCTCCCTCCCTGCACTTAGGGAGGAAGGCCCTTTCCCCTCCGGGCCTCGGCTTCCTCTTCTGTAAGTAGACTGGAGTAGGGTGGTGATGACATGTTCGTGTAGTCTTTGAGGTTTACATATGACTTCATACATGTTCATGTATGAACAGGAAGTACCATAGGAAATCAGCAGAGGGATAGTGATGACCTAATGGGATGAGAAGCACAGGAGCAGGGAAGGCCTCCTAAGGAGGTGAGCTTCCCAGAGGACCGGATTGTTGGAGGCCTGACCTGAGAGGCCACAAAGTCCAATCTGCATTCGGTGACTTGCCCAAGGTCACACAGGCACCATGATCACCCTTCGGCCCCCCAGGCATTGCGGCTGTCACCACTGATCCGAGTTAAAGGAGTTCTTTAAAGGCTGAGTGTTGTTGATATTCCTTTCCAAAGCTCTCCCCACCTCCTCCCCCAGCCTCCGGCAGGCCATCCCGCGGAGCATCAGCTCTCTCTTCTCCAGGGACGCTCCTGCATTGTTGACGTTTTTTCTTCCCCGTTTGTAGTCACCGCACATACAGATGCCCCGCCAGCCCAGTACGGCAGAGGTGTAGGAGAGAAGTGGGAGCCAGGGGCCAGCTGAGGGCTGGCCATCAGGGAAGGCTTCCTAGATTTAAAGGATGAGCCCAAACTTGGTATAGGGATTAGCTAGTCTTGGAACGTTTGGCAGAATTGTCGGTCCTCAGAAGTGGAACTTGAAGTAAAGCCTTTAGGAAAGAACTTGCCCAAGGCCTGGAGCTCTATTGTTGGCTGCCGACTCTGGGGACTCGACCGTGGGCGCTGCCTGCATCACTTCTCCATTTCCTTCAGTCTTCATTTCCTTCTCTAGCCCATGTTACAGATGAGGAAACGGAAGCAACAGGGTCAAGGGACGTCCCCAGAGTCACACAACTAGGAAGTGTCTGAAGTCAGATTTGAACTCAGGTCTTCTTGACTGTGGGCCCAGGACTCTATCTGCTGTACCACCTCGCTGTCCCTTAAAGGCACCAGAGAAAACCAAAAGGAAAACTGGAGACAGACCAGACCCTATTTCTCCTGCCAAAAGCAATTAGTCTCAACGGGCAAGTGAATTCCTGGAAACTCCTCCTTGTTCCCAATTTCTTGGTCTATAAATGATCGGTCCAATGCTGCATTTTTCCAGGAGCTCTTTGGGGTAAGAGAGCAAACTGGCCAACGCCGGTGTTATTTGTTAGATGGAGAGAAAGCAAGGAAAAGAAGGCTCAGGGGCCTGGGCCTCCCTGCCTCAGACAGCCCTCTCTGCCTGTGTTGGAAGAAAAGCCTGGGAGGGACAGCTGCCCCACAGCACCGCAGCCAGGCATCTCACACTAAGTGTGAAAACTTCGTTACAAGGTTGTTCCTAGTTTCTTTACAGCGCCTCCCTTTCCAAACAGCCTCCTCCGCCGCCCTCCCCCCTTCCTTAGCCATGGAACAAATGGTTTAAAAAATCAATAAAGGAACCATTGAGCAAAACCAACAGATAGACCGGCGTAAACAGGGCTCAGCACCTGGAGTCTCCCACCTCTGTGGTAGAGGAAGAGGAACTGTGTCAATGCAATTACCCAGGATTCAGTATTGATTTGCTGTTTCTCTGTTTCTGCTCATACTTCATGGAGGTCTTTTTTTGAACTTCTTCCCTTCCATCTTAGAATCAATCCTGTGTAGTAGTCCCAAGGTAGAAAGGGCTTAGGTGACTCACCCAGGGTCACATAGCCAGGAAGTGCCTAAGGCCAGATTGGAACCAGGACCTTCATCTACTGGGCCACTTCCATATACGTCTTCTTCTGCTTTGGTGAATTCTTCCATCCGTGAGTGTCTCCTTTGGGATGTTGTGACCATCTTGGCCCCCTGGACCCTTCTTCTGTCCCAGACTTCCTTGGAGTATAACCCCGCTGTGGGACATTCATCTGGAAAGCCCACCTGTGTGGTGGAGATGCCTTCTCCAGAATCAGCCCGCAGTCCTGCAGCAGAGCCAACTGCCTCAGTTTCCCCAGGTGTCAAATAAGCAGAGTGAAGGAGACCACCATCAAGATGCCTTCCCATTCCAAATCCCACTTTCCTAGCGGGGCTTCAAGCACACACGATGACTTAGAGCCAAAGGGCTCACAGATCCGGGTGGGCAGAGATCTTCAAGATCTCCTTTAAGGCTTAGATGTTAGTTAGTTAAAGACGACCCCTTGGATGCGTGTACAAAGAAACCAAGGCCCAGAGTGGGGCAAGGACTCATCCAAGGTCACCCAGAGAGCCTGGGGCAGAGCTGAGGTTTGAACCTACATCTTCTCACTCCAAACCCAGTGATGTTTCCATCACCGTGCTGGAGAGCCTCAGCCTTGAAAGGGCCCAAATGGTGTGGGAGGAAGAGTTGGCAAAGGCCTGGCTTCTAGGCCCTCGGACACTTACAGCATTCACCCCTGACGCTCTTCCGGCACCTTTGTCTGAAAAGTGGGTCTAGAGGGTCTCCTCAGTTGGCGAGGAAGAGCCCTTTGCATGCCCCCCGAGGGCCCCACAGGCCTCAGCTCTAGGACCACAGCCTCGCGGTGCAAGGAGGAGTCACCGGGCCTTGTCAAGGTCCCGCTCCCTAGAGGGGCCGAGCTGTGGCCCCAGGGTCCCTGAAGACCCCCCTGTCCTTGCCACCAAAGTAGGGAGGGAGGGATCAGCTCCCCCCCTCTACTTTAGAGACGTGAGAGGGCCTAAGTGACCTGTCCAGTGTGGCTCCGGCCTCAGGGCTTCCCAGACATCCCTAGAGGCCTGCCACAGATCTGAAAAGACCCTCCACCGTCCTGGCCGCAGCTGCCGTGGACAAGGATCAAACCCGAATTGCCTGGCCTCACAAGTGTCGATGCCTGCCTGCAAAGCAGCTCGAATGAGTTCCTGCTCCTTGGTCTTGCCAGGCAGCGGGGCCTTGTCCCCTTTCTGCAGACGTTTCCGCCACACTTCGCTTTTTGCTTCTAAAATAAGACTTCTTGGGATGAAGTGAAGGAGAATGGAGGAGTACCGGTGGGAACGTTGTCGAGGAAACTCCAGCAGGGAGAACAATTTGCAGCATCAGTCGTGTTGGGATGCCTCCGAAGGCGCTGAGAGAGGTAGAGAAGGCCAGTGTTTCAGCCAGCTTTCCTTGCCGTTGGGGAGGGCTATGCAGGAAAACAAGGGCCCCCCTTGTAGAAGATGAGGGGAAAGTGAAAGGCCCGAACGCTGGCGAAGAAGAGACGAGGCTGGCATCTTCGCAGACTGAGGAGATGGTGCTCGGTGATCTCTGTGGCCTCTCCCGGCGCTGAATCGGTGTTCTTGCTACTAACGGGTCTGTTCCTTTTGACCCAGAGATCCCGGTTCTGGGAGTATCTGTGACAAGGGCCAAAGGAAGCTAGGGAGGTTCTGGATGTCAGAACCTGCGCAGCATCGCCTTTCGGTTGGGGAGGGACCAAATTGTGGCACATGAATGGGATGGAAGATCGGCGTCCTGCTGGCAGTGGCAGATATGGAGAATGTCAAGAACCTGAATAGGAGCATTTCAAGAAGACTGGCAGGAAGTGGTACGGAGGGCTCTGCTTGTGCATCTTTTGGGTCTGATGATCTGTGCACGTCTTAGATCCCACCTGAGGAGAGGAAGCTTCCTGAGGGAAGCTGCCAGCTTCTTTTTGATTGGCATCTGCAGTGCCCAGCAAGTTCCTGGGACAGAGAAGGGTCCATGAAGAGCTTGTTGGCCCACAGAGGTCCAGAGAGGATACTTAAGACTTGGGAGCGAGATTTTAAAGCGCTCTTGGGAAGGGAGGGAAGTCTAGAAAGGTGAGGAGTGTTGGGGTTTGGGAAAATCAGTACAGGCACAGGATGGGAAAAAGAACAGGAGGGAAGGGAGAAGAGCCTGGAGTGTGGGGCACACAAGGGCTTCCAGATCTCCGAGAACGAGAGCAAAGGGAAATGAGAAAGAACCTCCTCCTCATCTCTTAAAGGAAACCTCAAAATGAGTTTCCCCAGGACTATTATAACCAAAATTCAGAACTTCTGGGTCAAAGAAAAATACTGCAAGTGGCCAGAAATAGAGTTAAAACACTAAAATAGAGCTAAAATCAGAATTATAAAAGACTTGGCAACCACTCCGTGAGGGAGTGGAGAGCATGGAATATTGCATTGCAGAAGGCAAAGGCTTACAGGCCCAAATAACCTCCCCAGGAAAAAGTAAGCATAATCTTACAGGGGGAAATATGTCTACCGGAATGGAGGACAAATAAGAATTTCTGGTCAAACTATCAGCGCTTCGTAGAAAGTTTGAAGTGCAAACAAGAGAGTTGAGAGAAATACAGAAAAATGGAAATGAGCCATCAATTCTCTAAATAAGAATAAACAGTTTAGATTCTACTCTGGGGAGATCCATCACTTCAGGGCCCGTCATCAGCAGGGGCTGTGGAGGGAGTCTAGTTAGGGGACCTGGGAGTAGATGTTAAGAGAAGAAGGGAACAGGGTGGGAAGGGAATACGCTTGGGTGGTGATCTCACCTAACTGGCTACACACGTCTGTAAGGAAGAGGGGGTCAGGAGGGGGCAGCTGACGCGTGAATCTCGCTCTCCCGTGAACTAGTCAGAGAAGGGCGAGTTACAGTGTGCATCCTCGTGTGCTCAAGAATAAGAAGCTTAGCTGGGAGAGTCGAAGTCAAAACGGGGATCTGCATTATGTCAGTACTAGTATGGCACCAGCCATCCTTAAATGGCCTGTACTGGAGGCTGTCCAGGAGGCTGCTTTTGGAAGCACGGTGGTTCGGTGGGAAGCTTGCTAGACTTGAAGTAGAGGGCCTGAGTTCAAATCCAGGTTTTATCATTTCATTCCAATGTAACTGGACCAGTCAACTTCCTTGTGTCTCAGTTTCTTCCACTCTTCAATGAAGAGGCTGCATGAGATGGCCTCAAAGGCACCTCCTGACTCTCAAGCCATAAGCCAATCATTTGTGGGAGCAGCAGCCCCAGGAGCTGGCAGGACTCTACGTGTCACAGGGATGCTTTTTTTCAAACCGCTGGGGAATAGGATCCCAAACTCCGTGGAAAAGCCACGAGGCAGCAGGCTCCCTGGCCCTGTGATTTGGGAGCAGGAGCGTCTGAGGGACGGAGAGCTTGCTGAAATCCTCGTCTGTGCTCAGCATCTTGGGTCTGCTGCAACTGCTTCTGAAGGATGCCCTTCCCCGTCCCCTTGGGAGGGTCCAGAATGGCACGAGAGCCGAGAAGGGCCGCAGCTGGCAGGGGAACCCTGGGGCCGGCTGGGTAGGCTTTGCCCCTGGGCCCCAGAGCCCCAAGCCGCATTCCTCTGGAAGTGGCCGGGGGCTGAGGCTCCCCTCTGGAGTCCTCCTTCCAAGGGGGCGCCAAATGGTTACAGGCAGTCAGCGAGCTCCGATTCATCCGGCTGCCCGTCGTCTTGCCCACATCTCTGTCTCTTCTCCGAGAGTAACACAGGACAACCTTCTTGGCTTTGCCGCCGTCCAGGGACACTCTGCAGCCTCCCCTTAGAGAGCGATTTAGCCCCTCCCCAAAGGGACATGGAACGAGCCTGGCCTGACCAGCCGAAGCCAGGCTGGCTCTCTGGAGTCACCACTTCTGTTGCTTGGTGGCGACGACGATCGCTTCAATAATACATTCTAGAATCTCCCCAGGAGTGGAAGTCAAGTTCACTGGCCTGTGATTTACAGCCTCCATCCCGGCTCCACTGCCCCGCTTCACCCCCTCTTGTGGAAACGTTGGACCATTTCTTGGTCTTTCTGACATCGTGGCCCCAGAATCATTCCTGTCAGTTCTTTCAGTGCCCAAGGTGGGGGGAATGCAGCTGGGTAGCTCACTGGATGGAGAGCCAGGCCTAGAGATGGGAGGTCCTGGGTTCAAATGTGACCTCAGACATGTTCTAGGTGTGTGACCCTGGGCAAGTCACTTCACCCCCATTACCACTCTTCTGCCTTGGAACCAATATATGACATTGATTCAAAAATGGAAGGTGAGGGTTTTTTTTTTAAGCACCCAAGGGTGAAGAGAGGAATTAGGCATTTATTATACACCTATTATGTACCAGGCACTGGACCAAGTACTTTACAGATATTATCTCTTTTGACTTGATACCCAAACATGTCGTTTCTTGGGTGATTTGAACTCATTAAAGGTAGTTGAATGTTTTTCTCTGTTTCCTTATTTATCTTGGGCATAAACTCCCCATTAGGTATTTTTCTTCTTTTCAATCTAAAGGTCATTTTCCTTGGCAGAGAAAACAGAAGTACCTTAAGAATCAGGCAGTTAGAGCTCCTTATCACCACTTTTATCCATACCCAGCAGCAATTCCCTCCCTTCTTTGATCCTCATCTTTTCCTTAATTTAGCTTCAAATGACCTTTTGTTGTTGCCGCTGCTGTTCATTTTGCACAATTCATTCTGAGCATTAACCTTCTGGACACTTTTGGCGGGGCAGTGTCAAGCATTTATACTCCTCTTGCATTAGCAGTTTCTGTCTAACTCAGAAGCGATGGCGGATTATCAAAAAGTACAGCTCTGAATGGCTGGACTCTTGTCAGTGGGATGACTATGACTCCAGAGGACTCCTGACGGAGAGGGGCTGGCCTCGGGATTGCAGACGGAGTCACACTATGGGAGATTTGTTTTGTGGAATTAATGCATCTTTGTTACAAGGGTTTGCTTATTGTTTCCCACTGGGAAGGAGAAAATATAAAATGCTTGATAATTGAAAAAGACTAAAAAAAAAAACCCGCGTTGGTTGATGTGCTCTCTGCACATCTATATTGGTCTCGTTAGACAACTCTTCCTTTTCCTCATCAACAAAATTGCCTCTTCTTGTGTGTTCAGAATTTCATTCTAAGTTACCCGTCTCTCCTGAGCTTACTTTCCCTGTAGAATTTCCCTCCAGGGACTCCTCACTTTCTTTCCTTTGAAATCAATTTTCCCCAAGTCCTTTGGAGCACATCCTTCTTCCCAACAAACTTAAGAGCCGGTGGACCTCTCTCTCACTTTCATCACAATGACCAATCCTTGTTTATGAGTGCTCCGGAATAGATATTTATTCCCCCATCTTTTGGAGGATCAGTCACCATTAAGGGCAGCCATTAAGCTATTAGCTGCTCTGATTTGACAGAAGGAACTCTAGGGGATGCCAGGGTAGGTAAAGTCCCCTTTAAAGGCTGTGCTCTTATTCTTGATCTGCTTCTTGAACTCCTCATCCATTTCCTCCTTCTGTTCAGTTCATCCACAGCCCACTCCTAAATCAGTGTGGTAACCAGCAGTAGGAATGGACAAGAAAAGACACGCTGAAAAGGTTTTGCTCCTACTTCTCCTCAAGGCTTAGCCCAGATGCGTCTCCTACAGAAAGCTTTTCCTCAGCCACCCAGCAGATAGTTCTTCTCTCCCCCATTCTCCTAAAACTTACTTGGCGTTTATTTGGAACAAACTTTACATGTAGCTATCTGTGTCCAAGTTGTAGCCACCACCCGATTGTAGGCTCCTTAAGGACAGGAACTATTCCTTTGCTCTTCTTTCTTTCTTTCTTTCTTTCTTTCTTTCTTTCTTTCTTTCTTTCTTTCTTCCTTCCTTCCTTCCTTCCTTCCTTCCTTCCTTCCTTCCTTCCTTCCTTCCTTCCTTCCTTCCTTCCTTCCTTCCTTCCTTCCTTCCTTCCTTCCTTCCTTCCTTCCTTCCTTCCTTCCTTCCTTCCTTCCTTCCTTCCTTCCTTCCTTCCTTCCTTCCTTCCTTCCTTCCTTCCTTCCTTCCTTCCTTCCTTCCTTCCTTCCTTCCTTTCCTTCCTTCCTTCCTTCCTTTCCTTCCTTCCTTTCCTTTCCTTCCTTCCTTCCTTCCTTCCTTCCTTCCTTCCTTCCTTCCTTCCTTCCTTCCTTCCTTCCTTCCTTCCTTCCTTCCTTCCTTCCTTCCTTCCTTCCTTCCTTCCTGCCTTCCTTCCTGCCTTCCTTCCTGCCTTCCTGCCTTCCTGCCTTCCTGCCTTCCTGCCTTCCTTCCTTTCTCTCTTCTGTCTCTGTCTCTTTCTTTCTTTCTCTCTTCTGTCTCTGTCTCTCTCTCTCTTTCTTAGCAAACAGCACATGGCCCACATTCACGTGCTTAATACACATTTGTCAAATTATCTATTTGACATCACATTGTCAAGTTTTGATCATTTGATTGGTCATGAGAGTGGGGGAAGGGAGGAGTCAGAGATGATTCCAGTGTTCAGAGCTTGTATGACTGTCCTATTCATGATACTATGAAAGCCAGGCAGAGGAGCCGGCGGAGGGTCCTGTTGGTAAGACCAGGCTAGGACAGGCCGAGTCTGAGTTTTACTTGGCAGGGCATCCCAATCGAGATGTCCAGCGTGGAACACTGGGCTAGGGTTTGGCACCGAGGTTAGGAGTCATCCTCACAGAAGCCCTGGAAGTGGATGAGATCAAGAGATCCTAGATTCAGGGCTAGAAGAAAACTGAGGGAACCATCATTCGAAAGTGTGCAGAAAAAAAGAAGGCTGGAGGGAGAGACCCTTGGGGGGAAGGAGGAGAAAAGATGGATGACAGCTCGATTCCACAAGTGCCCCAATTCCAGGAACTACAGATGTTCAGATGGAAGAAAAAGCTCCTCCTGCCCTCAGGGCGCTAACCCTGTGCTGAGGCGACAACATGTACCCGGAGAAGGAGACACAAGCTGGTTTGGGGAGAGAGAGAACACCGGCAAACAGGGGAACAGCTAGTGGCAATCGGGAAAGCCTTCATGGAGAAGGTGGCCCCCGAGCGCATGAAGGATTCTGAAGACGTGGACCACGTATACAGCATGCTTGGGGACAGCCCTCTGGGAGGCAGGAGATGGACCTGGGGGCGCAGGTGGCCCACTTTGGCTGAAAGGCAGGATGTCTGGATGGCACCACAGTGCCCAGAATGCCTGGCCTGGAGTCGGGGAGACATCTTCCCGAGTTCAGATTTGGCCTCTGTTTGGCCGAGTTCAGATTTGCGACTGTAGACAAGTCACTTCACCCTATTTGCCTCAGTTTCTTCCTCTGTAAAATGAGCTAGAGACAGAAATGGCAAATCCCTCCAGTATCTTTACCCAAAATGCCCCAAACGAAAACAATGAGACTACCAAAGAATGTGCCACTTCATCTGAATTGAATGTAGCGCACATTTCTTGGGCACTTTTCGTGCCAGGCACCGTGCAAAGACAAAAGCCAAATAGCCCCTGCCCTCACGGAGCTTACATTTTCTTAGAGGAAAACAAGATATCTAAGAAATCAAATCCTCTGTGTGTGCGCAGGCTGATTTTTGAGGGGAGGACTCTCAGAACCAGGGGCATCAGGATAGGCTTCCTGGAAGAGGTGGCCTGTGAGTTGACATGGAAAGAAATCAGAGCTTCTGTGATGGGTGAGGGGGGAGGGCATTCCAGGTCTGGAGGACCATCTGCATCAAGGCACGGAGGTGGGAGATGGCCTGTTGTTTATAGGGTACAAGAACTCTGGATGCCTCCGTTGCAACCCTGAAGGCCCAGAAGGATGGTGGTGTCCTCGGCAGATGCCAAGAAGACAGGAAGAGGGAGAGGTTGGGGGGAACAGCCATGAGCTCTGCCAGACTTGTCGAGGCTTCTTGGCTTCCGGACATCCAGGTGGGCCCGTCCCGGAGGCAGTTGGTGATGTGTGGACGCAGCTCAGGAGAGAGCCTGGAGCGGGGCCTGGAGCTGCGGGAGCCATCGCGCGGGCCAGCCATTGAGGGAGCTGATGATCTCTGAGACCCGCCGGGCACCCAGAAGAGCAGAGGACCCAGGAGGTCACCCTGCAGGTGCCCCGACTGAGAGCAGACGGAGAAAGCGCAGCCTGCTAAGCAGTGGGGGAAGCAGAAGAGAATCCAGGACATCCTTCTGGCAGGGGGAGCAGACCCTGGCGGAGGCGGAGGCCTCGGCACAGCCCTCGGGAACCCGCGTCCCCCTGAAGGGTCTTCAGCAGCCAGGACACTCCCGTCTGTCAGGACGCCGCACTGCCCAGGCCCCATTCTGGGCGCCCCGAAAGGCTGCCGGCAACGAGCTCTCACTGCGGTGGCGTCGCCGTCGCCCACCGTGGAATCCATTCATACCCGTGATCCAGTCACTCCAGCGGGGACCCAACCTGTGACCAGACAACCCGGACCCCGGCGCGGCAGCGTGGGGGCAAGACGCGGGGCTCGTGGGAAGGGCGAGAGCTCGGGGGGCGCCGAGCCGCGTGGGGCCCCCTCGAAAGTGCAGGCGAGAAGCAGGGAGGCTGGTGGGCGCCCGGCGGCCCCCGTGACTGGAAGGGAGAGCACGGGAAGGCCTGGCGGGCTTTGGAAAGACTGTCGGTGTGGAAGAGGGATTAGAGAAGGAACTAACTGCAAGTGGGGAGACCAGTCAGGAGGCTGATGCAGTAGTCCAGGGGCAGAGAGATTAGATAGACAGATGGACAGGTGGATGGGCAGATGGGTAGACGGATAGACAGGCAGACAGACAGATAGACAGGCAGATAGACAGATAGATAGATGGATGGGTAGATGGATAAATAGATAGACAGACAGACAGATAGATAGAAAGACAGACAGATAGACAGACAGACAGATGGATGGGTAGACAGATAGACAGGCAGATAGACAGAGAGACACACAGACAGATAGACAGGCAGATAGACACATAGACAGAAAGACAGGCAGATAGACAGATAAATGGATAGGTAGATGGATAAATAGACAGACAGATAGAAAGAAAGACAGACAGAAAGACAGACAGATAGACAGACAGATAGATGGATGGGTAGATGGATAAATAGACAGACAGATAGAAAGACAGATAGATAGATGGATGGGTAGATGGATAAATAGACAGACAGATAGACAGAAAGACAGACAGATAGATAGACAGAAAGACAGACAGATAGACAGATAGATAGACAGAAAGACAGACAGACAGATAGACAGGCAGACAGATAGACAGATAGATAGACAGAAAGACAGACAGACAGATAGACAGGCAGACAGATGGACAGATAGACGGAGGGACGAGCAAAGGACGGATGAGCACAAGAACTCTGGGGGTGGCAGCCTCCCCAAGGTCCCTGGTCCTACTCCCAGCCAAGCCTTCCCAGGCATCATCCACAGAAGCGGCTCCTGGGGAGAAGGGCCCACCCTCCCCGCCATTTGCCCACCAGCGGCCCTGCGCAGGGCAGGCAAGGCAGCCTGTGGCAGCAGCGAGGCCCTAGAGCCCAAGAGGCTTAGGGAGAGCAATGCGTCCAGCCCAGGCCTTGGCCATCGTCCTGGGAATGGCTCCTGCAGTTGCCAAAGACCCAAAGCAGGTTCTCCGCCCCGTAGCGGCTGGCCCGGGAAGGACGCAGCTATTGGGCGTGGCGCCGGGCTCTCCATCTGTCTGTGACGGATCCCCGTCCTTTAGGGTCAGCTTCCATCCTCGCCTTCCTGGCAGAGGCCTCCCTTTAGGGTGACCTTTATTAAGCACCTGCTGGGTGCAGAGGAGAAGGAGAAGGGCCGGGAGGCAGAAGGCTGCTCGTTGGTGAGCGAGCTTCCCCATCCCATGCAGAGGCAGGCGGGCATGTCATTATGGGTCAAGCAGCAGCCTTTGATGAAGCTGGTGCTCTGTGCCGGACATGGAGTCATGTGTCAGAACAGACAGACAAACAGGCAGTCCTCCTGCCCTTGACGAACCCACAGTCCAGTGGAGGCTGTGTGTGTGTGTGTGTGTGTGTGTGTGTGTGTGTGTGTGTGTGTCTGTATTTGTGTGTGTGAGTGTGTCTGTATGTGAGTGTGTGAGTGTGTGTCTGTATTTGTGTGTGTGAGTGTGTCTGTATTTGTGTCTGTGTGAGAGTGTGTCTATTTGTGAGTGTGTGTGAGTGTGTGTCTGTATTTGTGTGTGTGAGTGTGTCTGTATGTGAGTGTGTGAGTGAGTGTGTGTGTGTGTGTCTGTATTTGTGTGTGAGAGTGTGTCTATTTGTGAGTGTGTGTGAGTGTGTGTCTGTATTTGTGTGTGTGTGTGTGTCTATTTGTGAGTGTGTGAGTGAGTGTGTGTGAGTGTGTGTCTGTATTTGTGTGTGTGAGTGTGTCTGTATGTGAGTGTGTGAGTGAGTGTGTGTATTTGTGTGTGAGTGTGTCTGTATTTGTGTGTGTGTGTCTGTATTTTGTGTGTGTCTGTATTTGTGAGTGTGAGTGAGTGAGTGTGTGAGTGTGTGTCTGTATTTGTGAGTGTGAGTGAGTGAGTGTGTGAGTGTGTGTCTGTATTTGTGTATGTGTCTGTATGTGAGTGTGTGTCTGTATTTGTGAGTGTGAGTGAGTGAGTGTGTGTCTGTATTTGTGAGTGTGTGTGTCTGTATTTGTGTGTGTCTGTATTTGTGAGTGTGTGTGTCTGTATTTGTGTGTGTGAGTGTGTCTATTTGTGAGTGTGTGTGAGTGTGTGTCTGTATTTGTGTGTGTGTGTGTGTCTATTTGTGAGTGTGTGAGTGAGTGTGTGTGAGTGTGTGTCTGTATTTGTGTGTGTGAGTGTGTCTGTATTTGTGTCTGTGTGAGAGTGTGTCTATTTGTGAGTGTGTGTGAGTGTGTGTCTGTATTTGTGTGTGTGAGTGTGTCTGTATGTGAGTGTGTGAGTGAGTGTGTGTGTGTGTCTGTATTTGTGTGTGAGAGTGTGTCTATTTGTGAGTGTGTGTGAGTGTGTGTCTGTATTTGTGTGTGTGTGTGTGTCTATTTGTGAGTGTGTGAGTGAGTGTGTGTGAGTGTGTGTCTGTATTTGTGTGTGTGAGTGTGTCTGTATGTGAGTGTGTGAGTGAGTGTGTGTATTTGTGTGTGAGTGTGTCTGTATTTGTGTGTGTGTGTCTGTATTTTGTGTGTGTCTGTATTTGTGAGTGTGAGTGAGTGAGTGTGTGAGTGTGTGTCTGTATTTGTGAGTGTGAGTGAGTGAGTGTGTGAGTGTGTGTCTGTATTTGTGTATGTGTCTGTATGTGAGTGTGTGTCTGTATTTGTGAGTGTGAGTGAGTGAGTGTGTGTCTGTATTTGTGAGTGTGTGTGTCTGTATTTGTGTGTGTCTGTATTTGTGAGTGTTTGAGTGAGTGTGTATATTTGTGTGTGTGAGTGTGTCTGTATTTGTGTCTGTGTGTGTCTGTATTTGTGAGTGTGTGAGTGAGTGTGTGTCTGTATTTGTGTGTGTGAGTGTGTCTGTATGTGAGTGTGTGTCTATTTGTGAGTGTGTGAGTGAGTGTGTGTATTTGTGTGTGAGTGTGTGTCTGTATTTGTGTGTGTGTCTGTATTTTGTGTGTGTCTGTATTTGTGAGTGTGTGTCTGTATTTGTGAGTGTGAGTGAGTGAGTGTGTGTGAGTGTGTGTCTGTATTTGTGTGTGTGTCTGTATGTGTGTGTCTGTATTTGTGAGTGTGAGTGAGTGAGTGTGTGTCTGTATTTGTGTGTGTGTGTGTGTGTGTCTGTATTTGTGAGTGAGTGAATATGTGTGAGTGTGTATTTGTGTGTGTGTCTGTATTTGTGTGTGTGTGTCTGTATTTGTGTGTGTGTGTGTGCCCCCCCCCCCAGTCCAGGGACCCAGAGGCAGCAGCCTTTGTACCCCAAGAAGGAGGAGTTAGCCACGACAAGAAGGCAGCCCGATGTCTCACTCAGGGGTGGGAGTGGAGGGCGGCCGTTGTTCAGTCATTTCAGGCCTGTCCGCCTCTCGGGGACCCCGCTGGGGCTTTCTCTTGGCAGACTCTGGAGGGGGTTGCCGTTTCCTTCTCCAGTTCTGTTGAGGCAGACAGGGAAGTGACTCGTCCAGGGTCACACAGCCAGTTCGCAGAGGCCACATTTGACCTCCAGGCCTGGCTGCCCCGGGGAGCGGAGAGGCGGATGAATGAGTGAATCTGTTTGGGGCGGCCAGCTGGCCGGGCGCTCTTCCTGGAAAGGCCTTGGTCAGCCGCTGAAGATAAGCGAGCCTTATTTCTTGAAGACGTCGCGCCAAGCTGTCCCTGGAGGCTTTGTTAGGCAAGAAACCCACGACGCCGGGCAGCAGGTCCTAAAGGGGACGTGATCACGAGTGGGGAGAGATGGACTTGGGGCCTTCCCTGGACAAGAATCTCTGCCTCCAGAAAGCTGGCCCAGGCCCCGGGGCCCCTCCCTGCCCTCTTTACTCGGGGAGCGGAGGGGCAGCTGGGCGGCTCGGTGGGTAGAGCCAGGCCCGGAGGCCGGAGGCCTCGACTGCCAACGTGCCCTCAGCCCCTCCCTGGCCGTGCGACCTTGAACAAGTCCCTTGGTCTGGTTGGCCTCCACGGCCTCCTCTGTGAAACGAGCCTGAAATGTGCGGCCTTGTGAAATGCACGATGGCGCCGGGATTCCTCGCCACGGGGCCGACGCTGGGAGTGGCCCCGCACGCCGGGCTTCTTGAACCCCGCTTTCCGCCCCGGCCGGTGGGTAGCCCTCAAAAGCCCAGAGTGAGGAACGGAAGTCGTCCGGGCGTCTCCGGCCCCTGGACTCCCACCTGAGAGGCCCCAGCGAGGGCCGCCCTCCTTCGTGGATGGCCCCCAGGCCATCCGGCCGCCCTGAAATGGCGTCAAATGAACTTTTCCACCCTCCTACGCTGCGGCTGTCAGTTCTGAGGCGCCAGTCCACCGTTGTTTAGGAAATCCCAGAGCCCCAGCCGCCGAGTTGACATCGTCCAGCCCTGGGCCCGGATGGGCCTGGAACATGCCTTCCCCGCCAGCCGCCGCTGCTACTGCTGTTGCTGCCGCACAAGGAAGGGGCTGGGGCCAGCTCACCAGGGCTCCCCCCCACCCTGGGCGAGCGCAGTGTCTCTAGAGACATCCAGGCCAGCCCCCTGCCTCTGAACGCATCTGTCTGTGAGAGAGAGAGTGTGTGAGAGGCAGAAGAAAGGAGAGAAAGAGAAAAAAGGAGAGAGGAGGGAAAGAGCAGGAGAAATAGGGAGAGAAGGGAGAGAGAAAAACCAAGGAGAGGGAAGAGAGCGAGGGGAGAAAAGTAAAGGAGGAAGAGAGAGCAAGGGAGGGAAGAAGGGAGAGAGAAAAAGAGGGAAGGAGGGAGAGAGAAGGAGAGAGAAAAAGAGGGAAGGAGGGAGAAAAAAACCAAGGAGAGGGAAGAGAGTGAGGGGAGAAAAGTAAAGGAGGAAGAGAGAGCAAGGGAGGGAAGAAGGGAGAGAGAAAAAGAGGGAAGGAGGGAGAGAGAAGGAGAGAGAAAAAGAGGGAAGGAGGGAGAAAAAAACCAAGGAGAGGGAAGAGAGTGAGGGGAGAAAAGTAAAGGAGGAAGAGAGAGCAAGGGAGGGAAGAAGGGAGAGAGAAAAAGAGGGAAGGAGGGAGAGAGAAGGGAGAGAGAAAAAGAGGGAAGGAGGGAGAGAGAAGGGAGAGAAAAAGGGAAGGAGGGAGAGAGAAAAAGGGAAGGAGAGAAAGAGAAAAAAGGAGAGAGGAGGGAAAGAGCAGGAGAAATAGGGAGAGAAGGGAGAGAGAAAAACCAAGGAGAGGGAAGAGAGCGAGGGGAGAAAAGTAAAGGAGGAAGAGAGAGCAAGGGAGGGAAGAAGGGAGAGAGAAAAAGAGGGAAGGAGGGAGAGAGAAGGAGAAAGAAAAAGAGGGAAGGAGGGAGAAAGAAGGGAGAGAAAAAGAGAAGGAGGGAGAGAGAAAAAGGGAAGGAGGGAGAGAAGGAGAGAGAAAAAGGGAAGGAGGGAGAGAGAAGGGAGAGAGAAAAAGGGAAGGAGAGAGAGAAAAAGAGGGAAGGAGGGAGAGAGAAAGGAGAGAGAAAGAGGGAAGGAGGGAGAGAGAAAAAGGGAAGGAGGGAGAGAGAAAAAGAGGGAAGGAGGGAGAGAGAAGGAGAGAGAAAGAGGGAAGGAGGGAGAGAGAAAAAAGGAGAGAGGAGGGAAAGAGCAGGAGAAATAGGGAGAGAAGGGAGAGAGAAAAACCAAGGAGAGGGAAGAGAGCGAGGGGAGAAAAGTAAAGGAGGAAGAGAGAGCAAGGGAGGGAAGAAGGGAGAGAGAAAAAGAGGGAAGGAGGGAGAGAGAAGGAGAAAGAAAAAGAGGGAAGGAGGGAGAAAGAAGGGAGAGAAAAAGAGAAGGAGGGAGAGAGAAAAAGGGAAGGAGGGAGAGAAGGAGAGAGAAAAAGAGGGAAGGAGGGAGAGAGAAGGGAGAGAGAAAAAGGGAAGGAGAGAGAAAAAGAGGGAAGGAGGGAGAGAGAAAGGAGAGAGAAAGAGGGAAGGAGGGAGAGAGAAAAAGGGAAGGAGGGAGAGAGAAAAAGAGGGAAGGAGGGAGAGAGAAGGAGAGAGAAAGAGGGAAGGAGGGAGAGAGAAAAAGGGAAGGAGGGAGAGAGAAAAAGAGGGAAGGAGGGAGAGAGAAGGAGAGAGAAAAAGAGGGAAGGAGGGAGAGAAAAAGAGGGAAGGAGGGAGAGAGAAAGGAGAGAGAAAGAGGGAAGGAGGGAGAGAGAAAAAGAGGGAAGGAGGGAGAGAGAAGGAGAGAGAAAGAGGGAAGGAGGGAGAGAGAAAAAGGGAAGGAGGGAGAGAGAAAAAGAGGGAAGGAGGGAGAGAGAAGGAGAGAGAAAAAGAGGGAAGGAGGGAGAGAAAAAGAGGGAAGGAGGGAGAGAGAAAGGAGAGAGAAAGAGGGAAGGAGGGAGAGAGAAAAAGAGGGAAGGAGGGAGAGAGAAGGAGAGAGAAAGAGGGAAGGAGGGAGAGAGAAAAAGGGAAGGAGGGAGAGAGAAAAAGAGGGAAGGAGGGAGAGAAGGAGAGAGAAAAAGAGGGAAGGAGGGAGAGAGAAGGAGAGAGAAAGAGGGAAGGAGGGAGAGAGAAGGGAGAGAAAAAGAGGAGGGAGAGAGAAAAAGGGAAGGAGGGAGAGAGAAGGAGAGAGAAAAAAGAGGGAAGGAGGGAGAGAGAGAAAGAGGGAAGGGGGAGAGAGAAGGAGAGAGAAAAAGAGGGAAGGAGGGAGAGAGAAAAAGAGGGAAGGGGAGAGAGAAGGGAGAGAGAAAAAGGGAAGGAGAGAGAGAAAAAGGGAAAGAGGGAGAGAGAAGGAGAGAGAAAGAGGGAAGGAGGGAGAGAGAAAAAGGGAAGGAGGGAGAGGAGAGAGAAAAAGAGGGAAGGAGGGAGAGAGGAAAAGGGAAGGAGGGAGAGAGAAGGAGAGAGAAAAAGAGGGAAGGAGGGAGAGAAGGGAGAGAAAAAGAATGATAAAAAGAAGGGAAAGAAAAAAGAGGTAGAAAACATGAGAAAGGGGAAGGGAGAGAAAACAAGAAAAAGAAAAAAGGAGGAAGAGAGAGTAAGGGAGGGAAGGAGAGAAAAACAGAAGAGGGTAACAGATGGGGAGAGGGGGAGGGAGAGAGAAGGAGGGCCAACGGAGAGAGAGAAGGAGAGAGAGAGAATGATGAGTAGATGATACGATGCCAAAATGTTTGCTGCCACCTAGAATAGTGCATGTGCTGGGGCAAATGCTTCCTGACGTGTATATAAGCTGAATGAGAGGAGCAGACCTGTTCTCGCGTGAGTTGGCTTCTGTGGGTGCCCTTCTCTGCCGCTCTCCCTTCCCAGCCTGGGCACTGCCAGGAGGTCCCTCTGTGCCCGGGTGGGTGACATGCGGGCACCTGCCTGCTGGGCTCAGCCCTCTCCAGATAGTGCTTCTATCCCGTCCGTCAGAGGGTCTGGGCAGTCCGGGGTTCCAGACAAGCCCGAGTTCCTGATTGAGCTCTTGAGGGCGCAGGCCCGCGTTCTGGCCGTGTCCGGGGGACGTGGGCCCCTCTGGCCGCTCTCGCTCCTCCCCCGGCGCGCTTTCATCACGATGGGCCGGTTTGGGAGACCCTCCTGGCTTTGGAGAGCACAAACAGGTCCCCCTCCTGGGAGCCGCAAGCGAGCGGTTCCTCCTTTTCACTGAAGTGCTGGAATGCTCCCGGCTGGCGGGAAAGGTGCGTCCTCGGACCCTGCTGCCCTCAGCCGCGCGCACCGGGTGACGCAGAGTGCGGAGGGCGCCGCACAGCCGGGGCCAGCCGGCTGGTCACTCAGAAGCCAGCGGTCATCGACTCGGGCCGCCAGGGACCAGCTCGTCCTCCTCTGGCCCCTCCTGGCGGGCCATCGCGAGGATGACTCCGGATCAGGGGGAGGAGGACACCAGGGAGGGAGAGCGCTCGTAAGGATAGGGAAGTGGAAGCTGGGATGCTGAGCCGAGAGATCTGGGTTCGAAGCTGCTGACTAGCTAAGTGACAGCAAGCAGGACGATGAGTTTTGAGCCTCAGTTTCTCCTCTTGAACCGTCTACACATCTGATCTGGAAGGAAGCTTCCGATGCTCTCCTTTAGGGTTGAAGGAATGCCCTTCCCAAGGTCAGAGTCAGGAGGGCAGGACTCGCACCCGGGGCCGCGGGCTTCAGGCTCCGGATTCTCTTCCCTGCACGACAGGGCTTTGTAGTCCTTTGAGGAAAGCCATTAGGAAGCCATGAAGGGTGTTGGGGATGCGGCCTTACTTCTTCCCACCGGCCGGCGAGTCCCTTCTCGCTGCCCATCGCCATCCCTTTCCCCTTCTCCTCCTGGCAGGCTTTCTTGTCTTCTGACCTCCGACGGAGTCTTTGACCCCGAGCCCCGCCGGGGAAGGTCTCCTTTGGCCAGCGCTCAATTGGCGGAGCGGAGAGGCCAGAGGAGCCCCGTAGAGCCTAGGCTGATGGAGGGAGTGTCCACCCGCCCCACCCCCACAGGCGCGGCTCCTGGCGACGTCTCTTGTGCCCCTTGTGACTGGCCCGACAGTGGCTGGCGCGCCTGCACGGGCCTCTCGCGCTCCCCGGGGCCCCTCGACGGCTGCCGCGTCCGCCTGTCCACCGCTGAGAACCTGGCCAGGAAGAGGGTGGAGTTGTGGGGCTGGGCCGAGCTACCGACAGACACAGCGAGTGACCGATGGGGGCCGCGGGCCAGCCGGAGGGCCCCAAGCCCGGGTCTAGGCTACGGCAGTCTGCTGTGAGCCGGCCACCAGGCTCCCGGCCCTCGCCGGCCCTCACCGTGCGAGCCGCCCCTGCGTTCTTGGGCAGACAGTTTCGCATGCTTGGAAGGCCTGCCGGGCCGTGTTAGGCCCTGCACCCACTCCATGTGCCAGGTGGACCCAGCGGGCTCGGGGTGCTTTGTGGTCTCCCCCCCCACTGACCGCTTCCTTCTCTGTGGCCAGGACCTCATCCGCTCGCCCGCGGATTGCTGGGACACCCTCTTCTCTGGCCTCCCCCGGCCTTCCTCACAGATCCCACTCGGATCAGGCCCCTTCCCTGTCCGTCCCTGCCCTGACTACCGAGGGGTTGTACGTCCTTTTATCGAGGCCAGGAGCTGTCCAGCTTGTGACCGCCATGACGTGGCAGCGTCTTCTCTGGAACTGTTGGTCAGGGAGGCCCAGCCCCAGAGCTCCAGACTGTTAGCAAGGTTGACAGTGGAATTACCGAGCCATTAGCGCTTCACCTTTAGAGAGAAATGGAGATGGGCAGAGAGATACAGACATAGAGAGAGGAGAGGGGAGAGAAAAAGGGAGGGAGAGAGAGAGAGAGAAAAGAGGGAGAGAGAAAAGAGGGAGGGAGAGAGAGAGAGAAAAGAGGGAGAGAGAAAAGAGGGAGGGAGAGAGAGAGAGAAAAAGAGGGAGAGAGAAAAGAGGGAGGGAGAGAGAGAGAGAAAAAGAGGGAGGGAGAGAGAGAGAGAGAAAACGAGGGAGAGAGAAAAGAGGGAGGGGGAGAGAGAGAGAGAAAAGAGGGAGGGAGAGAGAGAGAGAGAAAACGAGGGAGGGAAGGAGAGAAAGAGAAAAAGGGCAAAGAAAGAGGGAGGGAGAGAAGAGGAAAGAGGGAGAGAGAAAAAGAGGGCAAAGAGAGAGGGAGGGAGAGAAAGAGAGAAAAGAGGGAGGGAGAGAGAGAGAGAGAAAAGAGGGAGAGAGAAAAAGACGGAGGGAGAGAGAGAGAGAGAAAAGAGGGAGAGAGAAAAGAGGGAGGGGGAGAGAGAGAGAGAAAAGAGGGAGGGAGAGAAAAGAGGGAGGGAGAGAGAGAGAGAAAAAGAGGGAGGGAGAGAGAGAGAGAAAACGAGGGAGGGAAGGAGAGAAAGAGAAAAAGGGCAAAGAAAGAGGGAGGGAGAGAAGAGGAAAGAGGGAGAGAGAAAAGAGGGAGAGAGAAAAAGAGGGCAAAGAGAGAGGGAGGGAGAGAAAGAGAGAAAAGAGGGAGGGAGAGAGAGAGAGAGAAAAGAGGGAGAGAGAAAAAGACGGAGGGAGAGAAGAGGAAAGGAGAGAAAGAGAGAAAAAGAGGGCAAAGAGAGAGGGAGAGAGAAAACGAGAGAGGGAGGGAGAGAGAGAAAAGAGGGAGAGAGAAAAAAAGGGCAAAGAGAGAGGGAGGGAGGGAAAGAAAAAGAGGGAGAGAAGAAAAAGAGGGGAAAGAGGGAGAGAAGAGGAAAGAGAAAAGAGGGAGGAAAAGAGAGAAAGAGAGAAAATGAGGGAGGAAAGGAGAGAGAGAGAGAAAAGAGGGAGGAAAGGAGAGAGAGAAAAGAGGGAGAGAGAAAAGAGGGAGGGAGAGAGAGAGAGAGAAAAGAGGGAGAGAGAAAAGAGGGAGGGAGAGAGAGAGAGAGAAAAGAGGGAGAGAGAAAAAGAGGGAGGGAGGGAGAGAGAGAGAAAAGAGGGAGAGAGAAAAGAGGGAGGGAGAGAGAGAGAGAGAAAAGAGGGAGAGAGAAAAGAGGGAGGGAGAGAGAGAGAGAAAAGAGGGAGAGAGAAAAGAGGGAGGGAGAGAGAGAGAGAGAAAAGAGGGAGAGAGAAAAGAGGGAGGGAGAGAGAGAGAGAAAAAGAGGGAGGGAGAGAGAGAGAGAGAAAACGAGGGAGAGAGAAAAGAGGGAGGGGGAGAGAGAGAGAGAAAAGAGGGAGGGAGAGAGAGAGAGAAAACGAGGGAGGGAAGGAGAGAAAGAGAAAAAGGGCAAAGAAAGAGGGAGGGAGAGAAGAGGAAAGAGGGAGAGAGAAAAGAGGGAGAGAGAAAAAGAGGGCAAAGAGAGAGGGAGGGAGAGAAAGAGAGAAAAGAGGGAGGGAGAGAGAGAGAGAGAAAAGAGGGAGAGAGAAAAAGACGGAGGGAGAGAGAGAGAGAGAAAAGAGGGAGAGAGAAAAGAGGGAGGGGGAGAGAGAGAGAAAAGAGGGAGAGAGAAAAGAGGGAGGGAGAGAGAGAGAGAAAAAGAGGGAGGGAGAGAGAGAGAAAACGAGGGAGGGAAGGAGAGAAAGAGAAAAAGGGCAAAGAAAGAGGGAGGGAGAGAAGAGGAAAGAGGGAGAGAGAAAAAGAGGGCAAAGAGAGAGGGAGGGAGAGAAAGAGAGAAAAGAGGGAGGGAGAGAGAGAGAGAGAAAAGAGGGAGAGAGAAAAAGACGGAGGGAGAGAAGAGGAAAGGAGAGAAAGAGAGAAAAAGAGGGCAAAGAGAGAGGGAGAGAGAAAACGAGAGAGGGAGGGAGAGAGAGAAAAGAGGGAGAGAGAAAAAAAGGGCAAAGAGAGAGGGAGGGAGGGAAAGAAAAAGAGGGAGAGAAGAAAAAGAGGGGAAAGAGGGAGAGAAGAGGAAAGAGAAAAGAGGGAGGAAAAGAGAGAAAGAGAGAAAATGAGGGAGGAAAGGAGAGAGAGAGAGAAAAGAGGGAGGAAAGGAGAGAGAGAAAAAGAGGGCAAAGAGAGAGGGAGAGAGAAAATGAGGGAGGGAAGGAGAGAAAGAGAAAAGAGGGAGGGAAGAAAAAGAGGGGAAAGAGGAAGAGAAGGGGAAAGAGAAAAGAGAGGAAAAGAAAGAAAGAGAAAATGAGGGAGGGAAGGAGAGAAAGAGAGAAAAAGAGGGCAAAGAGAGAGGGAGAGAGAAAACAAGGGAGGGAGGGGGAGAAAGAAAAAGAGGGAGAGAAGAAAAAGAGGGGAAAGAGGGAGAGAAGAGGAAAGAGAAAAGAGGGAGGAAAAGAGAGAAAGAGAAAATGAGGGAGGGAAGGAGAGAAAGAGGGAGAGAGAAAATGAGGGAGGGAAGAGAAAGAAAAAGAGGGAGAGAAGAAAAAGAGGGGAAAGAGGGAGAGAAGAAGAGAGAGAAAAGAGGGAGGGAAGGAGAGAGAGAGGGACCCAGAGACAGAGAGGGAGGGAGAAAATGAGGGAGGGAAGGAGAGAAAGAGGGAGAGAGAGAGGGACCCAGAGACAGAGAGGGAGAGAGAAAATGAGGGAGGGAAGGAGAAAGAAAAAGAGGGAGAGAAGAGGAAAGAGGGAGGGAAGGAGAGACAGAGAGAGGCATTCCAAGGCACCCTGACTATTCAGCGTGGCCCCCATTTCCGCCTTCCATGCAGATGTGCAGTGATCGGTCGGCCTGGTGCCTGGCAGTCAGCAACAGCAGGCTAGGCCGTGTCTCCTGTTAATGTCATTAAAGCCCTCGCCATAAATCGGACGTGCCACCCACACACTCGCCCCAGTCAGTCGCCCACACAATGCACACTCTGTGCGGAGCTAAAGACCTGCTGAGAAAACATGCCCAAGCGTGCGAGCATGTGTTGGCGATGAGGTCACCGGGTGAGCCCCCGGCCCAGCCTGCTCGCAGCCAGCCGCTCGCTCGGGCCTCCCCGCAGTGCTGCCCCGGTCAGCCGCCCCGCAGAGCGGAGTCTTCCCAGGCAGGAAGGAGGCCGGCTCGCTCTGGGCTCTCTCCGGCGAGGCCCCGCCGCGGCCGGCGCCCTCGTGGGGGCAGAAGGAGAGCACGGAGGTGCTGGGAGCCAAACTTGGGTTTTCCCAACCAGCTGGTTCCGGCAAAGGGTCGCCCGCTCAGACCACGGCGGGGCTTCCATGGGTCAAGGCTTCTTGCCACGCATTCACGCGGCGCACGAAGGGAGCCCGGTGCCCCGGCATCGTGGCTGCCGGCTGCTCTCTCAGCTCTCCGTGCCGCACACGTGTCGGGCCTCAGTGAGCCCCGCTTGAACACGCTCTGCGTGGAGCACCTGGTCGTCCCCGGGGTGTACGAGGCCGCCTCGGCCCCGAAGCCGGCTCCCCCCGCCGGGTCTTGCAGGGAAACATCTACGTACGTCTGGGCCCACAGACCGGCTTTGGAGACTCCAGTCCACGTCAGAAACCAGGAGGGCCTCCAGGACGTCCCTGGCCTCTGGCGGGCCATTCCTGGCTTCCTTAGCCCCCTCGGGCTCCTTCCTGAGCCACGTGACAGCACTGAGGTCTGCCCAGCCAAGAGAAAGAGGCCCGAGGAAGCGCCGGCCGCTCCCCTGGCGAAGCAGCCCTCGGCAGCCACGGAGCCGGGAGGTGGAAGAGGAGCGTCTGCCCGTCCGTCCTCAGGACGGAGCCGGGACGAGCCGGCCTCTTCCCTTGAGCCCAGACACACTAAAGGTGCCCTCCTTGCTGGTAAACGCAGAGCTGTCGTTGAGTCAGCTCGGATCTCCAGGGTCCGGCCTGGTTCCGAGGAGAGAAGACAGAGAAGAGATCGAGACGGAGAGAGGGAGAGAGGAAGAAAGGATAGAGAGGGGGCAGCCGGGATGGAGAGGCAGGCCCAGAGTTGGGAAGTCCTGGGTTCAAATGTGGCCGCAGACGCTTTCCAGATGTGTGACCCTGGGCAAGTCTCTTAACCCCCATTGCCCAGCCTTACTGCTTTTCTGCCTTGACACTGATACTTTGTATGATTCTAAGCGGAAGGTGAGGGTGAAAAGAGAAAGGGCGAGAGGGGGAGAGAGAGGCAGACAGAGCCTTACCTTCTTGTTGGGGAAAGCCACCCTATTAAAGGGGACCAGAAAAGGGAATGGGGGAGAAGTTGGCAGGGGAATTGCTGGGAAATGACAGAGAGGCCCGTTTCCGGGCACAGTAAGGTGAAAGCAATAAGAAGATGTGTGTCCTGGAGAGCCTGATGGCAGGCAGCATGGTTGAGGAGATGAAAGATCCAGCCAGGAAACTAAATCAACCCATTCGTTTCAGCTCATGAGTCAGAGCCTGAGAGCGACCAGAAAACAACAAACCTGCCTTTAAAAAATGAACAAACGGACCTGAATTTATCTAAATTCCAACCCAGAATGTCCAGAATTTATCCAGATATCCTCCACTGAGGAGGCCGCAAGGGGAGCAATGAGTTTGGGCTCAGGGATCCCCTCTGTGGCTCCACACGAGTTTCCCTCCCTTCTTTTCTCCTTAGTAAAAGGAGAGTTTTGGACTTGATGGCCTGCACGGTCCCTTCTGGCTCCGGTGTGGACGCCAGCAGTCTGCCGGGGCGCTGCCCTGACTGCTGTGATGTGGCCGGACTCCATGTCAAAGCTTTGCCAGAGCTTTGTTCTCTTGGAGCCTCGTCTTGGGTTCAGGGGCCCAGGTAGGCGTGGCCAAGCCTGATAGGTAACTTCACTCCCTACCCTGAACTCCCAGTGACTTTGGACCGCCCCACGCAAAGGGCCGGAGACGCTTGAGGCGCTGTCGCTGGGGAGACGTGGCGCTCAGAACGCCAGCAGTACGGACGGGGGCACAAGCCCTCCGGTGGACCCATCTGACACCCAGCAGCAGCTTATCTGCAAGGCCGGAGACCTCAGAAAGTGGCAGGTGTGGCCAGAAGAGAGGAGGCCGTTCTGGATCTCTGGAACCCTTGACCAGAGCTTGGGAAAAGCCAAACTCTTCTTTAGGGCGCACGCATGCTCTCCATTGGTGACAAGGCAACGTGAAGGGAGTTGCTGCCTCCCTGGCCCTGGGCTAAGGGCGGGGGCAGATACATACGTGCACACGCACGTACACACACTCACACATGCACACACACTCACACACTCATATGTGTGTACTCACACCCACTCATGCATATGTGCACACACAATACTCACACTCATACACACGTGCACATGCACGTACACACTCACACATGCACACACACTCATATGTGTGTACTCACACCCACTCATACACATGTGCACACACATGTACACACGCATGTACACACACTCACACGCACACACTCACACTCATACACGTGTGCGCACACACACACACACACACTGTGTATTCTTTGGAGCCCTCGGCAGCTCTCTTCATGGGAGGCTTTGAAAGCTCCTTCTGAGAAAGTGGGACTGGCCTCCCCTCCAGAGAGAAAAGGGCCGGCCCTTTGTGGAGGTCAGCACAGTCGTCTGTGGAGCTCCCGCCACGATGAAGGTCCATCGTGGCGGCTCCCTGTTTGCACGCTGGACGTTGGGTTGTGAAAATGGACCCGCCCACCCTGCCCCCCTTCCCGTGACGCCCCCGCACCCCCCGCAGCCGAGGTTGTGGACAGTCCGTGGAAAGGGGACGCGGGAGGGTGTCGGGAAGGGCCGGCCGCGGCGCGGGGCGTTTGCCTGGCTGGTGAGCAGGAGCGAGGCTGGCACCAAGGGGCCGGCCCGCCCCAGGCCTGCTCTGGAGAGTTGGCGAGCTGACTGGACCTTCGTGAAAACCGTGGCATCGAGTGTGAGAGGCTCGGCTTCGCCGGGAGCCCCGAATGACGCTCCAGAGGCCGGGCCCAGGCCAGGAGCCGTGTGGACTCCCGAGAGGACACTTTCTGGCCTTGTGATGCCGCGTCGTTGCTCCGGCGCGTGTGGCGCGGCCTGAGTCTTTGGGGTCTCGCACCGCCGCCTCGATCCCTCGGGGAGCTAAAGAACGAAAGCCTCCCCGGTACCCTAGACGTGGTCGCCGTCAAACAGATTCTCCATAGGATCGGGAGGAGCAGCCAGGCTTGTGGGCGCTGCCTGAACGCGTTCTGTGTGCCCAGCGGCATTCCCAGCATGCACGGCGCACCGATGACCCGAGCGGCCAGGCGCGTGGTGGGGGAGGGGAAGGTGGATGCCAGTCTAGAACCAGATTGGAGTTATCGGAACCAGAGGACGTTGTGGTCCATCCAAGAGCTAAAGTCCACCTCATGGCACGGAACCAGCTGGGTTTTCGGGCAGGCAGATCTCGGGCTGCTTTTGTGTCCCTCTCGGCTCCGTCCCCATCCCCGGCTCCTGCGTTTCCTCGCAGGCTTCAGTTACTCTCTGCAGCCCCCAAGTCCTTCCTGGCCTTCCCCGAACACGCCGTCCGCTCTTCAGCCGTCCTGCGGTCCGCCTGCCGCCAAGGCCCCGGGGTGGGGCCGCAGGAGGCCTCCCCCCGTTGGGCCTCTTGTTGAGCGCGGAGATGGAGGCGTTTTCTCCGGCCGCTGACCGTGGCCCCTCACAGCCTCTTGGGGCTCCTCTTCTGGGCAGCCCGCCGGCCCCGGAGACGAGAGGCCCGCGCAGGCTGGCGTCGTCGGGGCAGCCATCCGAGAGGAAGAAGGGCTGCGAGGAGAGGGGCCGAGCAGGGCCCGCCGACCAGCAGAGGCCCAGAGCGAACCCCAGTGTCCGGGGCAGCCACTTGGGAGGAAAGGAAGCGAGCATTGGGACGGCCGGGCGCCACGCCACCAGCTGCCCACAGAGGTCCTCTTGTTGGAGCCTCACAGGAACACGGGCAGCGATCCCAATTTGTAGTTGAGGAAACCGAGGCACACAGGGTTAGCGGATTTGCCCAGGGTCACGTAGTAAGTATCGGAGGCTGAATCTGAACTCGGGCTTTCTTGATTCTATGCCCAGGGCTCTATCCGCTGTGCCACCGAGCTGCCTACTTTTATACTCTCCGTGCCTCAGTTTCCTTCTCTGTAAAATGAGAAGGCTGGATTCGTGGCCTTTAGCTCCTGACTCGCCGGGAACTGAAGATCCCCTGACTCCTTCCGATCTCCATTTCCCTCTGCTTTGTAGAGTAAGGGGGCCGGGGCAGTGGATGAGATGACTTTCAAAGGCCTTTCCCAAGAGCCTATGAGCGTCCTCCAATCTCTCTGAGAGGGCGTGCTCTCTGTGTCTGTCTGTCTCTCTGTGTCTGTGTGTCTGTCTCTCTATGTCTGTCTGTCTGTCTGTGTCTGTCTCTCTGTGTCTGTGTCTGTGTCTGTCTGTGTCTCTGTCTCTGTCTCTGTCTGTGTCTGTGTCTCTCTGTGTCTGTCTGTCTGTCTCTGTCTCTCTGTGTCTGTCTGTCTCTGTGTCTGTCTGTCTCTGTGTCTGTCTGTCTCTGTGTCTGTCTGTGTCTGTGTCTGTCTGTCTCTCTGTGTCTGTCTCTCTGTCTGTCTTTCTGTCTGTCTCTCTGTGTCTCTCTCTCTCTGTGTCTCTCTGTCTGTCTCTCTGTCCTCCACATCTCACTTTGTACGGGGAGGAGGCTCTCCCCTTCTTCCTGGGGCCCCTGAAGATCGTGGCAGCTGGTGCCTGGGCTCTGCAGGCCTAACTCTTCTCTTCCTCCCTCCGGTAGCTCCGATGCTTCTCTGCAGAGGCACCTGGTGTGTCACCGTGCTTAGAGCATGGACCTGAGTTTAAATCTGGCCTTAGAGACCAACTGGGTGACCCTAAGCGAGTCACTAGCAAGCCCCGGCCGTGCCCGGCTGGCCTTTCCCGTTTCTTCCCTTGCGTTGACTTTTAAGCAGTTCCTGACCCTTCGTGGCCCCGCACGGGCCCTCGGCACCTCGTACTGCTCTGTCGCGGCAGCCTTCTGCGCGGCCTCCCTGCCTCCAGGCTCCCGAGAGCAGAGTCCTCCCCGGGGCGGTGGGGTGTTTTCTGAAGCCTCGCTCTCACCTCTTCCCCTTCCCTTCCGATGGCCCGTTTCTGCTGGCATCCAGCGCAAGTGTGCCCAGAAGGCCTTCCCTGGCCGCCCGCTGCGTGCCAGGCAGCTGGAGCGAGCCCCCTCCATCCCTACCCGTCCAGCCTAGCGAGGGGGACCGAGGAAGAGCCCCAAGAGGGGGGAGGCCAGCCTGAAACGGAGGCCGGGCGAGAGGCCCCTCTGATTCTGGACCTCAGGCCAGTCTCCTTCGGCCCTCCCCCACCCTCTACAAATAAAAGGAAATGGAGCCCGAAGGGCCTCTCCCGTCCCTGAGCCCCACAGTCCTGCGAGGCTGCCCCAGAGCCGTGGGGGACCAGGCGAGGCAGGAGCAGCTTCCTCCTGGGTCCCAACAGCTGGCCCAGGCCCTGGGCCAAAGGGTGCCGGCTACCGACGGCCCCCCGGATCTCCGAGCTGGCTGAGACTCCATGGAGAGCTGCCGCCGAGGCAGGAAGGAGGAGAGCGGGGCGCACAGGGCGGGCCAGACGGTGCCGGGGCTCCGGGCGGCTCCAGGCTCCCCGAGCCTCCCCGCGCTGAGCAGTGCCGCAGTGGCCGATGGTGTGGCCACGGGCCGGGGAAGCAGGATCGCTCCCACGAGTCAGATCGCTTCTCGTTTTACTCCCCGAGTTCACCGACGTCGTCGCTGACATCCTGGTCTCCCTTTGCACTTTGCACTCAGGAGGCCATCTACGGGAGTGGCCGCGCAGGCATCACTAAGGCCCAGATCGGGGAACGGCGCGTCCACAGGCAACAGGCGACACGAGGCTGCTAGCAGCACCGCCTCGTAGGATCGTCGGAAGCCTCAAATGAGAGGACACTTCCTGGCACAGGAAGCGCTCTAGAAATGCTACCTATCGCCAAAGCACTTCACAGAGGAGGAAACTGAGGCCCAGAGAGAGGAAGGAGAACCCAGCGATTCTAAGAGGGGGAGCCGAGGTCAAACCCCAAAGCCAGTTCTTATCCTGAGCCCAAACGGCCTCTGTATGTCCTCTGCTCTAAAACATGGCAGACGTCCGCGCCATCACGCAGGGCCATCTTCAAGGCAGACACCCCACAACCGGAGTTCGACAGATGATACCCCAAGAACCAGTATCTTCCAGGGGTATCACTCCCTCCACTTAACCTGGTGGCTCTTCACAGCCCTTCTGTGTGACGGGTAGGGAGAGGGTCAGTCACCCAAACACACAAAAGGAAGTATCTCCGCAGTTATGTACTTCATGGGTCCTCCCTGCTAGTGCTCCATCTACCATCTCTGTGGCTTGGACCTGGCCATCCCCCATGCCTGGAATGCCCTCCCTCCTCATCTCTTTCTCTCCTTTCAAGGTGCAGCTCAAGAACCACTCATACTTGAAGACTTCTCAGGTCCTCCCAACTCCTAGCGCCCACTTTCTGCCTTCCCCAAACTTGCCTTGTGTTTATTTTGTCTGCACTTATTTACGTTGCGTGCCTCCTGACAGAATGTCAGCTCCTTGTGGGCAGGGACTGTTCCCTTTTTAACCTTTGCATTCAAGTTATCTAGACTATTGCCCGGCATAGTTGGTGCTTAATGAACACTCATTGATGATGGATGGATGGATGGATGGATGGATGGATGGATGGATAAATGGATTAATGGATGGATGGATAAGGAGATGGATGGATGGATAGATAGGGGAATGGATGGATGGATGGATGGATGGATGGATGGATGGATGGATAAATGGATAAATGGATTAATGGATGGATGGATGGATGGATGGATGGATGGATGGATGGAAGGATGGATGGATGGATGGATGGATGGATGGATGGATGGATGGATGGATGGATGGATAAATGGATAAATGGATTAATGGATGGATGGATGGATGGATGGATGGATGGATGGATAGGGGAATGGATGGATGGATGGGTGGATGGATGGAAGGATGGATGGATAAATGGATTAATGGATGGATGGATGGATAGATGGATGGATGGATAGATAGGGGAATGGATGGATGGATGGATGGATGGATGGAAGGATGGATGGATAAATGGATTAATGGATGGATGGATGGATAGATAGGGGAATGGATGGATGGATGGATGGATGGATGGATGGATGGATGGATGGATTGATTGAATTGGTAGTAGCTCAAGCCTTCTGGTCTTCATTCCTCTGGACCCCTACTTGTCAGTGCTTAGGCATATTGCAGATTTGGGCCAATTGATAGCTTCATAGCAAGTCAGGAGCCAGATTTGACATCAGAAGGTCCTAGAGTATAAACCTCCGTTCATCTAACAAGCGCTTACTAAGCACTTGGTCTTCACCAGGAGCCGTGCTTAGGTCCTGGGGATTCAGAGACAAAACCCCAATGGGCAGGGGGACACAGCCTTCTTGTTTCAGTGATATAACTTTATGGAAACCAAGGGATCCTGTCTAGGGATTGGTGTTTTGGAAGGGGTGAGGTGTGCCTGGCACCTTGGCTTTCATTCCCAGACTTACAATCGACCCACTGTGGGATGGGCTGTCCTGGGCAAATGCCCTTCTCTGAAACTTGGTTCCTCTGCTTGTGAAAACTGGAATAAACAGTGTTTGCCTTCACTGGGGAACTTTGATGATTTATGAGGTGACGTCTGTAGAGTGATTAATGAGGTGATGGCTATAAACATTTCAGGGAACCTCAGGTGAGTGGTGCTGCTGGGTAAATACAAGCCCGTCTCTTGGGGAGGGCCGGGTTCTGATCCTGACCTCACCCTTGCCTCATTGCTTGACCATGGATGAGGTCTCTCAATTCTCAGTGCCTGGTTTTCTACCTGTAAAATGGAGGTGAGGGTTTCCTTGAGGAACCCCCTTCCCTAGACCTCCAGCAGTTCCCAAGACTACTCAGATCATATTTGAGACAGCCCTTTGCACTCTCCTGAAGAAAGGTCCCGGATCAGGTTGTGGGCCTCAAAAGACAACAGTCCCACTGAGAGCACAAAGGCGGCCAAAGGTGGCCCAGCCCATGGTTTACTCTCTTTCTGGAAGTCCCAGAGACATCTTGTCATGGCAGCCCCTAATGCAAACTTGTCATGTGGACCCAAGGTGTCGCTGTGGGAAGCCTCTAGGATTTCTTTCAGGCTGCTTACCTTCCATTGGATAAGCCCTTGCCAACTTGAGAATGCTCTAAGAATGGTAGCAGTGATGCCGATGAAGAGGAGGCCCTTTGGCATCTTGGTCATCCTCCTTTGGCCATCCTGTAGCTCATTAAGGTGGCATCCAGAGTGACTGCAGTGGTTCAGATGGCATCTGCCAGGGAAGGGGATGGCAGAACCATCCCCTCCTTCATGGTAGACTCTGACCCTCTCAGGGTGGCCACCCAAGAGTAAGGTGGGCTTTCTTGCCTGCCATGTTGCCTTGTTGAGTTGGCCTCAAACACTGCATCCTCATCAGCTCTCGACCATAACGGATTTGCAGGGAGGGCGGTTTTGAGGCTGAGCAAAAGGCTTCCCATAGATCCCTGATCCAGTTTTCTGAGGCACAATTTCCAAGGCTTGGATTCCATGGTACCTCCGGAAGTTCCCTTCCAGCTCTCAGCAGTCACGACCCTGGGATTTGTCCCTCTCTCCCTGCATGGTTCCCGAAGTATCCCAAGCATTCCTGTAATGATTACCTCTCCCAGCCTGGCCTAGCCTGGCCTGTAAGCAAAGCTCCCTGCAATTACCTGCCATGGTCTGGGGAGCAGGAGGCATTCGTCGTACTTGGTCTGCTGGTGCTCAGCCACAGGGCCCAGGCTTGCTCGGCCTGCCCTTCTGTATGGAGCTGCTGAGACTGAGCTGAGAGGGCAGGAAGGCTTGCCCTCGTGGCTTCTGGTCTGGCTTGTGAATAGCCGTGACATTCTCAGCCTTTTTTTTACATTTTATATATAATATATATTTACATATACACACTCACACATATACATATATATGGATGTATATATGTATAGATAAGTACACACACATACATGTGTGCGTGTATATTTACCTTTTGTCTTAGAATCAATCCTGGGCATTGATTCCAAGACAGAAGAGTGGAAAGAGCTAGGCAATGGAGGTTAAGGGACTTGCCCAGGGTCACACAGCCAGGAAGTATCTGAGGTCAGATTTGAACCCAGGGCCTGCCATGTCTAGGTCTGACTCTAAGTCTACTGGGTCCCCTTGATGCCCTCCATTCTCAGCCCTTTTAATAGCAACAGGAACAGTAGCAGGAGCTAGCTCAGAGTTTAGGTGGGTTTCGGGCACCGCCAAGACCTTTGAGTTCTAAGCAGCAGCAGCAGCTCGTAACCTAACCTGCTGGCCTTTGTGTATGTGTGCGCCTGGCCTTTGCATAGGAAGCCTCTCATTTGTTTCTCTGGCCTCTTTGCTAGCCAGTTCCCTAGTGTGGAGGAGTTGTCAGGAACTGGGTCGTCCTCTTTTTAAATCATTTACTGTGAAGCCAGAGATCCAGGTGAAAGGAGGCCATTTCCTCCTTGGCCATGCATGCTGATGACACCCACGAGTTGTCACTGAGGACTTCTTAGCACTGAGGGGATGCTGCTGGGCGTCTCTACTGTTCAGTCCAGTGAAGAAAATATTTGTTGCCCCGTCTTTCTGCAGAACGGTACTGTGCCGAAACATGGAAGAGGCACGCAGAGGAGTCACATCCGCTCTTTACCCTCAAAGAGCCAACACTCTAACGAGCATCCAAATTCCCAGCTCGGGGAAATAGGATCCAGAGAAACAGAAACTCATACTGGATTTAGAGCTGGAAGGCCTGGCCTTGGAGACCAAGGATTCTTGACCTGTGAACGTGGCTTTCCTTGCCTTCCTTCTTAGAATCTATACCATGTATTGGTGCCAAGGCAGAAGAGCAGTAAGGGCTAGGCAATGGGGGTTAAGTGACTTGCCCAGGGTCACCCAGCTAAGAAGGGTCTGGGGTCACATGTGAACCCAGGACCTCCCATTTCTAGGCCTGGCTCTGAATCCATGGAGCCACCCAGCTGCTCCCTGAATGTGACTTGAAAATTCTGCTAACTGTGTTTCAATATAATTGGCTCCCTTTGTAATCCTATGTGTTTCGTGTCATTGCATGTTTAAAAACATGATTCTGAAGAGGGGTCTGTTAGCCTTGCTAGACCACCAAAGGGCCCGGAACACCCCAAAAGCCAAGAATTCTTGTTGTGTGTCATCTACAGCATCTCCCCAATTCATCCCCTCTTGCCTCATGGCCCCAAGCCAGCTAAGGCCCGTATCATTTTCACCTGGACTCTTCCCACTGCCTCAACTCCTAGTTTCCACTCTCCCTCTCCAACCCATCCCCTTCCACATCACTCCCAAAGCAGTCTTCCTAAAGCTCAAGACTCACTGCGATACTCCCCATTCAAGAACATGCTATAGCTCCCTGCTCCCAGGAGGATAAAATCCAAACTCTTCCCCTAAACAAAACGGCTCCACCCCACCTTTCCAGGCTTATTATACATTACTCCCCTTCATGCGCTTCATATTCCAGCCAATCTCACCTTCTTGATGACTCCTAAACTTGACATTTCATTTCCCACCTCTTTGCCTTGCTAGGCCTGGAAGCTACTGCTGCTTCCGTAATTCCCTTCAGGGCTCATCACTAAGGAAAACCTTTCTCTAGACCCTTCGTTGCTACTGCTCTCTGTGTCCTATTTATAAGAAGAAACATTTTTTTCAAAGAAAGGTTGCACTGTGTGACCTTGGGAAAGTTATTTTGTCTTCCTGGGCCTCAATTTCCTCATCTGTAACAAGAGGTGAGTTAGACGGCCTCTGAGGTCCCTTCCAGCTCTAACTCTCTGACTGATTTGGTGATCCTGTGGCAAATGCTTTATTCAAGGCCTTGGGCATGGCCAGTAGCAAGCAGCAGAACTAGACTTTTCTCCTAATACCCACCTCTGTTCCATTAGTCTTTCTTTCCATTTCATTTCATTTTTTAAAACAATTCCATGGAATGACCAATCTCCACGTAAGTTTTCTGAAGTTGTATGATCCAAAGGGTCTCCCTCCCTCCTTCCTTCCCCACCCGCAGAGCTGGCAAGCCTTTCAGACTGGCTTATACATGTATCATTTTGTTTTTTAACTGCTTAATGACTTAAAAATGTATCACGACACAGAATTTCCCAGTAGCACCCTTCCCTCCTGCCCCTGGTAGGACCAGCTCTTAATAAACAGTTAAGGAAACCCCCTCTTATGCAGTTTAGTGCTTGGGATTGAGAGAACAGATCACCTTTCGTTTGTTTAGTTTACCATTTGTGAACCAAGAAGGAGGGCGCATGCCTTAATCTAGGGCTTGGGACTGACGTTGTCCACTGCTCGGTTTGAGTTTTGTTGGGTCGCTTTCCATTATTATCACATCTCCTTCCCACTCAACCAATTCTGGCCAGTCATGCCATGCGGGACAGCCAGCTCAGATTATACAAGCACTCTTTGGGCCTCTGGGAGGCCAGCGTTCCTTCATCTCCCCATCCTGAATGGTCCAGCAGAATGATTCGAGTTAGAATCCTAGCATGATTCTTTTCTTCCAAAATGTTGAATGCATTTATTTACAGATTAAAGAGCCCAGAAAGGATGCTCTTCCAAATTCATATTGCGTTGAGAGATTTACTCCTTCAAACAGGCCACTTTCCCCCACAAGAAAGTCATTTACTTTTATTTTAACATCATTTTTGCATCCCCTTCATTTAATATACTCCTTTCCCCCCAACATAAAATAGTCATCCCCCGTAGCAATGAAAAAAGACAAGTTCTTCAGCAAAAGAAACCTCCCACATCTGACAGCACATACACTAGTTGGTGCTTTAGGCCCCCACCTCTGCAAAGAGGGGAGAAAGGGTGATTCCCTTGCCATACCCACACATTGTTTCCCTTTTCTTCTCTTTCCCTTTTTCTTATGGTAACCACTGTGTATGTTCTCCTAGTTCTGCTCCTTTTACTCTGCTGTAGGCCATAAGACTTCCCATGCTAGAGGGAACATGGAATAGTGGAGAGAGTATTCTACTTGGAGTCAGAAAGACCTGGGTTCAAATTCTATGACAAATATGACCCTGCTTAAGTCACTTAACCTCTCTCAGCTTTAGTTCCCTGTCTGGAAAATGAAGGGGCAGATCTGGGGTAGGTCCCCAGTCTTCTTTCCTGCTCCCAATATATGAGCCTATGAGTTCTTTATAATCATTTCTTCAATCAGTGATATTCCTTTACACCAGCATTGGTGAACCTTTTAGAGATCGAGTGCCCAAACTGTACCTTGAACTTGCCTGTGAGCTCCCTTCCCCACCCCATCCCCATTACCCCAGACAGTGGAGAGAGGAAGGGCTCACATTGGGCAGTTGGACAGAGGGGCAGGGAATATGAAAAATGTCCTCAGGCATGGCGAAGAGGGGGAACAGAGCAGTCCCTCAGGCATGCCAGAGCATGCATGCCACATCTTCACCAAAAGGGATTTACAGTCATAGACCATGGTGTGGTCAGCCATTCTCAGTCAATGGGCACCAAGATTTCCCATTCTTTGCTTACCCCAAAAGGGCTGTTATCAATATTCTCATGTAGATCGCACCTTCTCTTGGGATGCGTGCTTAGTGAAGGATCACTGAATCAAGTGGTATGGACATGCGATCACTTTGTTTTAGCACAATTCCAACTGCTTTCCAGAATGGTTGGACCTAAATCACCCAGCTCCCCCAACCATGTGTCAGTGTGGAGTCCTAGAGCTTCTCCACAAGTAAATATTTATGTCTTTTTGTCATCGTTGCCAGTTTGCTGGGGTTGAGGTAGAATCTCAACTATTTTCATTTGCATTTCTCCTTTTGTTAGTGATCTGGAGTAATCTTTTTATTTGTTATTAATAGTTGGCAGTTCTAAGAATGGTTTATTTTTAGCCTTTAACCACTTGTCCATCCTGGGAATGACTCATAGTCTTAGATTACTGTATGAATGTTCATCAGGTCACAAGTTTAGAGCTAGAAGAGACCTTGGAGGCTGTCAGCCCCCTCATTTAATAGATGAGGAAACTGAGGCACCAAGATTAAAATGTTGGATGCAGAGATTTTATACTCATTTTAATCCACCCTTGTCCTAGCTGGAATTTGTTCAAGCGTTTTTTAATTTTATATCATTGGGATTATCTCTTTCATGGTGATCACCCCAAGAACTCTTCCATGTAGCCGTCTCTCTGAAATAGAAATTCGATGGGGTTTTCTTTTCAGTTTTTTTAATGGCACAACCTTGCACATTTAGATCGTATTCATTCGGAGCTTATCATGGCACATGGCACAGATCCGAGATGAATTTCTCTCAGTTTGCTCTCCTGTTTCCTAGTGATTTATCTTCTTGAGTTTACTGGATCCAGGTTCCTGAGTTTGACTATTCTTTATTCTTTCTTGTCTTTTAATACTATTTTCGGTGGCATTGGAGAGTGACAATGGGAGAAAGTCTGTTGTTTCCCTCTAAAGGTCCTTTGGACCCAGTTGCCTAGCCAATTCTTATCAGTAATTCCATGTTAGACAAGATTTGGACCAGATTTAACTAGCCAGTGAGGTCCTTGGGTAAGAGAATGGCATGAAGGGTGGTTTTTCTGGCACTTCTAGATAGAAAGGATTATAAGGCCAAGGAGGTAACCCAGGCAGACCCATGACGAGAAGCACATGTTAAGGGTCATGGAAACAGGAAGAGGGGGCTCAAAAGACAGTGGAGTCTTGCCAAGTTCTTCCCCAACTTACTAATAATCATAAGATCACAAATTTCAAAGAGGAAGAGAACTCAAAGACCACCTAGTCCAGTGATGGTGGACCTATGGCACGAGTGCCTAAAAGATGGCACACAAAGGGCTCTCTGTGAGAACCCCCCTCTCAAGAGTTTGTTACCAGAAAGGCAGAGAGACTCAGATGGAGCTACTCCCCTCCCCTGTCTATACTTGCTGGGGATATTCCTCACCTAACCCGCCCCTCTGCCCAGCAGCCCAATGGGAGTACTTTCTCCTTCCCCTGAGTGAGATAGAGGGGGTAGGGGGCACCTAGTCCTGGAGGGGAGGGGCATGGCACCCAGTCTCTAAGGGGGCAGGCATGGCACTTGGTCTGGGGGGGGGCTGGCACTCCATCTCTAAAAGGTTCGCCATCACTGACCTAGTCCGATGCATCATTTTACAGAGAAGGAACCTGAGGCCCAGGGAGGACAGGTGACTTGCCCAAGTGATATGGCTTAGAGGCCTCTCTTGTGACTGCACTCAGCACCCCATGATGCCATCAATCAGAGAGCACATGCTGTTTGCCAGGCATGGCCCCATGGCCAGGATACCCAGAGACAAGAGCAAGGCAGCCTCTGCCTTCAGAGAGTTTCAGGGAGCAGAATGGAAACCTACTTCTGGGGGAGACAACACACAGCCAGGAGTAGATATTGGCCACATTTGTGGGGGGCAGGGGGACCAGGAAAGGCCTCAGGGAGAAGATGCTTGAGCAGAGCTTTAAAGGAAGTCAGGGGTTCTATGAGCCAGAGGTCAGGAAGGCCTGCATTTCTGGCATGGGGGATCGCCTGGGCAAAGGCACAGAGATGGGAAATGGAGTGTCATGTGCACAGAATACCACATAAGCCTGTAAGAGTGAAAGAGTGAACTGCCTGAAGGTGACGTCTTGGAGGGGGCATCTCCCAGAAGGAACACAATGGCTTGGGTTGTGGTTTTTAAACCTCTCCTGCAATCTGCCCATTATAACCTTTTAGAAAGCCTCCTCTGACCCCTGCCACCCCTACATACCAGAGGCAGCCCGGTTCCCCACTTGTCCCACATGAAAAAAGCTGCCCTCACTGCCTGGCACCCAGGGTTTGTCTGAACTCTTTGCAGTCCTTTCTCAGGCCCCCTTCTCAAGGCCTCTTACTGGTTGCATTCCCTGCATGTCTTCCCTAAAGTGTGCATATCTGTCTAGGAAGGAAGTGGCAAAGCCAAGCAGTGTTTTCTTTGTGGACTGCCCCCCAGGGCCCCATGTCAAGGGGCCAGTGCACCCCCAGGCCATCCCAAGTGGCTTTGGCGTCATCAGCCCCAAAGAGTGGTGGCTGTGGGCTCCTGAGTGCCCCCTTGTAGCCCAGGCCTTCCTGTGGCCAGGCTTTCTTGCCCTGGAGAGGGCTTTGGATTTCCCCTGGTTGCCCCTTGAAGGCAAAGGCCCACTCGGCCAAATCTCCTTTCATCCCCTTGTTTTCAGACCCAGCTTCCTTCTGACCAGTCCAGCGTGCTTCTTGCCAATTCTGTATCTGCTCCAGGTCTCCCTCCCTCCCCTGTTTACTTTCCCCCTGGAATAATTAATTAATCAAACTAAGTGAAGCCAAGTCTAAAGGAGTCCCCAGAGCCTTCCTCCCACCCCCTCTTCCCCATCTTGCTGCCCTTTGTCCTGTCTCCCTCCCACGCCTTGAGAATTCTGGAGTCAAGCTCCCCTCCTGGGACCTGGCCATGACCAGGATTTGAGAGCATCCCTGAGGAATGAGCCCTTCCTCCTGGGCAGGCCCACTCGCTCCTGATGACTCCCACATCTTGTGGGGGATGTGAGTAGGGACCCTCACGTGGTCCACTCCCCATTCTATGGGCTGTTCCCTCGCTGTTCTGCTAATGATTACCACCTTGCTGGGGAGGGCTGACTCTGTAATTAGCAGGCATGGCCCAGAAAGCCTGGGAACAGACATGTGGTCTGCCCCGGGCAGGAGTGCCCTGGCATGGCCTTCTCCCCCAGAGGCCCCAAGGCCTGGTGGTTCATGAATCACCCTGGCATGCTGGATTTTCATGACCCGCAGTACTCCGTGGGGCCACCACCTGGCTCTGGGATGGCAGAGAGGCCAGACTGAAGTTTGATGAGGATTGTGTGTACGTGTGTGTTAGCATGAACGGCCCAGTTTCCTTTGGCCTCGCACCCATCCACCCTGTAGAGCAGCGGTTCTCAACCTCTCAGTTTGTAGCAATGAGAATACATGATGCATATCAGCTATTTACATTCCGAATCATAACCGTAGCAAAATGACAGTTTTGAAGTAGCCACCAAAATCATTCTTTGGTTTGGGGTCACCGCAACATGAGGAACTGTATTGTGGGGCCACGGCATTAGAAAGGTTGAGAACCACTGCCGTAGAGGATACAAACTGGCCTTTCCTAGGTCTTGGGGCAAAGCTTCCTGGCGCAGAGAAGCCCAAAGAATCCTACATTTTCATGTTGAGAGGGGCCTTAGCCATCAGCTCTTTGCTTCAAGACTTATTATACAGGCGAGGAAAGGAACTTGTGCAAGGCCCAAGTAGGAAGGAATGGAGCCAGACCTGGGTATTTCACTTCCTACCTGAACAAGTTAGACCGCACCTCCAAGGCCCCACCGTGTCCTCCCTTGTGCTTATCCAGGCTATCCCTGGGCTATCTACTTAGAAGCCTACCTGAGGTTGGAGCCCTGGTCTCTCTAAGGTCCCATGAAGTCTCTCAGTTTCCTCTTTCATAACATTCTCTGGGAGAAGGATTTGAGGGGAGGTGGTTCAAGGGCCTGCCAGCCCTAAAATTCTCTGATTCTATGGAATGAATGAGGTTGGGTTGCATGAAGTTTTTTACAAAGAATATATTTTAGGGCCAGTTTTTAGAATAACAGGAAGGAGTGTGGGCCTGTCCAGTCAACCCACAACTCCCAGCGGGGCCCAGCAAGCCTGTGACATTTTGGGGCAGATGCTGCCGTTCTGTTTATGTGGTTTATCTGAGATGAGAGTCTTGTTTTTGTGCAGGTGCACAGTTGGGGCACGAGGGTAAGGCAGAGCCCTCAGAAAACCTCCTAATATTTCCTGATCACATTGCTCACCTGCCCCAGGTAGGACAAGCTCCTCGGCCCCATCTCTATTTTTACATTCAGATGCGGTAAAATGGAGAGAAAACACCCCAGATTTTGAATCAAAGGGCCTTGGTTTAAATCCTATTTTTCCCACTTATTGCCTGTGTGACCTTGGGTAAGTCACTTTTCTTTTCTGAGCTCCACTTATCTTTTCATTTCTCTGTGATATGAGAAGAGAGCTTAAACTAGATGATCTCCAAGGTCCTTTGAACAGCAATGTAAGCTCCTTGAGGACAAGATCTGTGTATTACTTTGTATCTCCAATACATGGGTGCTTACTAAGCCCTTAGAAGTGCTTGCCAGTTGAGGAACTGGTTTGAGACAACAGGGTTAGCTCTTTCCCTGGAGCAGTGCAAGTCAAGTGGACATGACCAACTAGGAAATGTGTTTTGATTAATGAGAAAAATAGCTTACAAGAATTTGGTTTCTCTTCCTCCCCAATGTGGGGTGGGGAGAGGTGAGAGGGAGAGAAAATAGATTTTTGTTGACAGAAAAAATTAAATATAATTAAAGGAAGAATCATGAGTCAACTTAAGAACTCTAGCACTAGTTTTCTCTTGTTTTTCCCCCTTCCCCAAGGATCAGGACAGGAGAGGTAAAAGTATATAACCGCCCACACCCATTCTTGGTGGCTATGGATGCACCATGTTCCTGAAACCATGGCAAGAGAGTCAGTGCCCAACATATAACCTAGCGGATGTTAGGCTTGATGATAGGATGTCTAGCCACATCTCAGAGCATCCCTGGGAGAGTCCATTTGATTCACAAAGGCACTGGGGCATGGAGAGTTAGGGAATTGACTTCTCTGAGATAATAATAAGAGCGGACTTCTCTCCAGTCCTTTGTGCTCATAAAGCCCACAACCTTTAAGGCTGAGGGTTCCAGCATTTCATGTCACACAGGTAAGGAAACTGAGGCTTCAGAGAAACTGAGGGACTGACCCAAGCTGGTCTCACTAGCTACATAGTGCCTTTGCTGAGAGGCAAACCCACATCATCCAACAGTAAGCTCAGAGCTCAGAGGTGTCTTTCCACTGCAAATGTTGCCACTTCTTGCTCCTCCCCTCCCCTCCCCTCCCCTCCCTTCCTTTTCCCCTCCCCTTCCCTTCCCTTTCCCTGTCCCTTTCCCTCCCCCGTCCCCTCCCCTCCCCTCCCCTCCCCTCCCCTCCCCTCCTCTCCCCTCCTCTCCCCTCCCCTCCCCTTCCCTTCCCTTCCCTTTCCCCTTCCTTTCTTTCTCCTGTTTGGCGTGGGATTTCTGGTCTCCTTCAGGTGGCTTCTCCTTCCACTGGTATAGATTGCGGCCCCTCCCCAGCCTCTCACCTTGTTGGATTTCCATCCATGCCCTTCCATACATCCACAAAACAGATTTACACAGTACATCACTGGCCTCCTCCTCCTCCTCCTCCTCTGAACTTTCTGATATTTCATAGACAACAAGGCAGCATTCACCTGCTCATTTGCCCTGCCTCACTCTCCTCTTGTGCCCAGTCCACCCTTTCCCCAGATACTCACGACCTTGATGCCCATTATTCCATGTATTTTATTCATCTTTAATGCCAGGCTGCTACCCCCTCCCCCTTCACATTGTTTTCTTTACTGATCTTTAGTCCATTCAGCAATGGGGCTTCGTCTGGTATCATAGGCTTGATTTAGAAATGGAATGACCTTAGAGACCATTATATACCAACCCCCTTCCTCTTACAGATGAGGAAACTAAGGCACATAGAGATTAAGTAACTTGCTCAGGGTAAAGGAGCCAAACAGGATTTGAATTCAAGTCTTCCTGGCAAAATCAGCCACTGTCTTGCCTTTGTCTGACTGCACACATAATACTGACCCGATTCACTCCCCCCCCCCCCCCCCATAACTCCCACCTTGCCCTCTGTCCTCCAGGACTAAGCTTAGTCGTCATCATGGCGGAGCATTCTGCATTGTTATATTATGGCCGTCGTGTAGATTCTGTTCTTGATTCTCTTCCCTTCAGCCTGACCTTCGAGCCCAAAGGGAAGCCTGTCTGCCCATGTCCAGCGGCCTTTGTGTTGTCTTTTTGATTCTGAATGAACGCGCGTCGTTCTCGGGGCTCTTTCTGCAAATCCGGCGCTCCTTAGCAGGGCCTTGTTCACCTGAAGCTCCTGAAGGCCAAAGAGGGTCAAAATGGTCGAAGGGGCCTGATGGGTCAGTGGCCCAGCTGGGAAGTCCATGGCATCCTTTTCTACAGGCCCGAACCCTTTTTGGTCCGTCTGGAAACTGTATTAAGACTGCAGGCGTCGTGTGCAGGGAATCGAGGAAGACCATCAATGCAGGCCTGCAGGAAGGTGTGCTTCTTAGTTTCAGAAGGTTCCGTCACACCAAGTAAATGTCCATTAAACAGGAGCCTCCTGGGCTGTCTTCACGGGGGATCGAGGCCGGCGGGGCCGTGTGCCGGGTACACGCGTGCGCTTTTCCTACTGCGCTCAGGCATTAGCATCCCCTCTGCGCAGGGGCCTTCCAGGATTGCTCTGCAGCTTTGTCGCCCCAAGTCTGGCTCTCAGAGCCTGCGGTGGGAGGGGGCGGCTCCTGGCCAGGCCGCTGGGCAGCGCCATCCTGGGGGCTTCCGCCATTGAAGCCTCTTTGAATTCCAAGCCTGCTTCCTACCCCGTTTGCTCTTGGGTGCTTTGAGGGCAGGGCCGGGCCCAGCGTCCCTTAGCCTGGAAAGGCCCCCTTGGGAGGATTTTGTTCAGAGACACACTGGAGCATCCGGCCAGGAGGGCGAAGGGTGCCGAGGTCGGTGCTCTGAAGGCCAGTGGGAAGGCCGAGGGAGAGTGAGCTTGAAGGCCCTCGGGCTCGGGGTCCGCGGGGCCTCCGGCAGTGAGCAGAAGGAGGGTTTGGGTTCTTCCACATAAGGGGGCCAGAAGCTGCCTTGCTTCCGAAGCTCTCCCAGAAGGGAATGGATGAGCTGCATCCCCAGCAGCGAGTCCCTCCTCCCGGGAGCTGTCTGCGTCTAGGCTGGACCCGCTAGAGAAGCTGCAGACTCTCCTTCCCTCTGTGAGATGCTCTGAAACCTGCTCCTGCCAGTCCTCCCCCACCAGAGCTCCTCTGATCGTCCTCTGCCAGCCTTCTTCGGGCCCGGCCAGCTCCCTTCCCCGAGTGACCCTCAGCCCTTCCGCCTCCAGCCAGCCTTCTTCGGGCCCGGCCAGCTCCCTTCCCCGGGTGACCCTCAGCCCTTCCTCCTCCAGCCAGCCTTCTTCTGGCCCGGCCAGCTCCCCTCCCCGAGTGACCCTCAGCCCTTCCGCCTCCAGCCAGCCTTCTTCGGGCCCGGCCAGCTCCCTTCCCCGAGTGACCCTCAGCCCTTCCGCCTCCAGCCAGCCTTCTTCTGGCCCGGCCAGCTCCCCTCCCCGAGTGACCCTCAGCCCTTCCTCCTCCAGCCAGCCTTCTTCGGGCACGGCGCAGCTCCCCTCCCCGAGTGACCCTCAGCCCTTCCTCCTCCAGCCAGCCTTCTTCGGGCACGGCCAGCTCCCTTCCCCAAGTGACCCTCAGCCCTTCCGCCTCCAGCCAGCCTTCTTCGGGCCCGGCCAGCTCCCTTCCCCGGGTGACCCTCAGCCCTTCCGCCTCCAGCCAGCCTTCTTCGGGCACGGCCAGCTCCCTTCCCCGGGTGACCCTCAGCCCTTCCTCCTCCAGCCAGCCTTCTTCGGGCACGGCGCAGCTCCCCTCCCCGAGTGACCCTCAGCCCTTCCGCCTCCAGGACCCGCCCCACCTTCCGCAGCCTCCTTCCGCCCACCGCGACTCCCATTGCCCCAGTGTCACTTGGCAGATTATAGTCATTAAAGGAGGAGAGAGGAGAGATGGCCTCACTCCCCCACTTCGTAAGCAGATGTTTTTCTTGGCCAACGGGCCTAGAAGTGAGTTTCCACCCTGCCAGAGTGTGATGGTCCTGCGGGCACTCACGGTCTCTGCTTGGTCTAGTTTGAGGCGTTTGAGGCCGTGTTCCCCAAGGTGGGGGGACAACGTCACCATCGGCACCAGCAGCCCTACGGGGGGGGGGAGCAGCCTCATTTTTGGCTTCTGGCTGGAAGCGCCCTCCTCCTGCACGGTTCCCTCCGTGCCTGTCTGAAGCACCGACGTTTCAATTCTTCTGTTTGAACGATCCCACCAGGCCCGGCACCACATCTGTCTTCCCTTTCCAGAGTGAAAGTTGAATAAGGTCTCCGGGCGGCCCCGGCCACGGTCCTTCCACCTCCTCAGCAGCCTCGTGGCCGGCCTCCCAGCCCCGACCCCGCTGGGCAGGAGGGGGAGACCCGGGAGAGCGTGTCCTGGAGCTCCCTCACGTGGAAGCGGTTTCCTCTGGCCGCCATGCTGTAATGGTGACACCAAGTGCCTGGGACGCGCGCAGACGGGACGGTGATGGGTCAGAGGCAGACGCTGAGGCTGGGGCAGAGGGGCAGCATCATCGGGCTGAGACTGCTTCTCGGCTCCGGCATTGGGCGGGATGGACGGGAATCAGGCCCAGCACCAGCCAGGGCGCCCCCAATCGGCGGTTACTGTGGGCTGCTAAAAGGCCTTCCAAATAAAGGTGCCGCCCGGGAGTGGCATGGGCAGAGCCGGCTCCCGGACACCGGAACACGGGGCTTCGGCGAGGGCTGCCCTGCCGTCATGGGGCTCCAGTTGACTTGCTAAGTGGGGAGGGAAGAAGGCACAGACACAGAGAGCGGCCATACGGGTTGTCTGAGGCTTGGAGGGTTCCCAACCAGGGCCACCCAGCAGGAGGCCCAGGCGCCCCTTTCTGTGGCACGTGGCACTTGAGTTGGGCTTTACAAGAGGAGGAAGAAGTCTCAGGCCGCGACGTGGTGCAGTGGTTAGAGCTCTGGGCCTCCACGAGCTCAGACCCAGCTCTATGACAACCTGGTTCACCACTTGTCGAAGTGATCTAGAGAAGCAAATGGCCAACGGCTCCAGGATCTTCGCCAGGAAAAGTCCAGATAGGGCCCCGAAGAGTCAGATGTGAGCGAATGACCCAGCAGCAGAAGGGCCGTCCTGTAGCCCAGGAGGGGTGGGCATGGGGGGCCTCTGCCCCAAAGGAGAGCAGGAACAGACATGCAGCCATTCCGGGATAGGGGGTTGCCTGGATTGACTGGAGATGTGCGAGGAGTCACAGAGATGGGGGAGCCCCAGACATTGTTAAGTGTCCACCTTGTACCAAATGCCAGCAGCACAGAATGTGGCCAAGGCACGCGTGTTTAAATCCAGTTGGAGGAGGAGGTCTGTGGAGGGATCCAGGATCCAGGAAAGTGAAAGCCCCTACCTTGGAGGGGAGATCACGGGCTCTGGGGGCTGCCAGAGAAGCCCAGAGAAGCAGAATGGGGAGGGCCTCGAACGCAGTCAAAGCGAGTGGGGCAGAGCTGAAGGCCTCACCTGTGCCAAGGGCACGTCTTGAAGTGGCCTGAAGTGGGGCTGGCAGGATGGCAGCGCCCATTACAGTTAGGCAGCTGGAGGCAATTCCTGGCAGCCTCTTGTGGGCGCCCACATTAACGTTCAGGGCCGTCAGTAAAACGTTTCTTGTGCCATCTGCTTAATGAGGCCGAGCATCGTCTCAATGAGCCGGCGCTTGAGCTTCCTTCTGTGGGATGAAGTGGTCCCCCCTTCCATGGCCCAGCACCAAGAGCACCTCCTCCACTGTAGACTCCGATGGGCTGGAGGCAGAGGAGCTTCGCTGCCCAGCTTGGGGTCCCCAGGGCCCACTCGGCAGCGCTGCATCAATGGGGCCAGCCTGTCCCACGAGGCGACTTCGGCACTCGGTGACCGTTTCACCCCTCCTCAAAGTGATCCTCAGAGGCCAGTTATTTGCGACGTTAAATGGCAAAGCGATAAAATGACAAAATGGGACTCATTAAATTGCGTTTTAGGATCTACTCCGTGTCTTGGAAAGACAACGTCCTCGCCAGCAGGACCGGTAGGGAGGAGGCAAGGAGGGAGGAGCTGGGGGAGAGATCTGGCTCAGTCTTTGGCTGGGGCACGGCTGAGGGCAGCGGTGGACGGCCTGGAACAGCGCAGTCTGCTAAGAGTCACCACCACAAGCACGGACTTTGTCATTAGGACTCATGAGCCCCAGGCGCCCTCCTGGAGACGCCGAGCAGTACCTCTCTGGACATTCTCACTCCAAGAGAAGCCAAAGGACAAAGGGAGGAGCCCTCGGGTTCCCCTCGAGGTGCGAAGAAAGAAGCGGGTTCTTATCGTGTACCCCAAAGAGCCCGATGCCGTCCCGGGACATCTGGTCCCTTTGGGCTCCGGGCCCGTAGCAGCCACCCGCAAAAAGACCGTCAGAAGGAATCGCAGTTTACACACCAACATCAGCATCTTACAGAGAATTTCTGGATCGCTTCCAGGGACGTCAGCATTTGCTTCTACACTCAGTGACTAGAACAAAGCTGGGCACAGCTGAGCCACCCCAAGGAGGTGGGGAAATAGCACTTCAGGAGTGAGGAGGCGGAGCGGCCAGCCCTTGTCCATCCCTCTCCGAGCGTCGTCAGGAAAAAGAATGCGAGGCGAGGTCCAGGTCCCGGGACAGAAGTGGACTCGGTTCTATTCGAACACACAGGAACCACTCTTTACTGACATAAGAGGCCTTCTTGAGAGCATGCGGTCAGCCCGGTGCCCGGCTAGAGGAAGAATCAAAAGGAGTCACCAAGTCCAAGAAAAAGTGAAAAAGGCCCAGTTAGCACAGCGCTCCCATCATCTGTTCAAAGGAGTTCCTGATGCCAGCAAAGGGGTGGGGGAGGGGGAGGAGAAATAAGCGCAAGGAAGGAATAGGACACAGACGTTGGATGGCTACAAATCAGTTGCCATAACAAGGAGACCAAATGAGCCTAAAAACAGCTGTAGTCATTCAATTCTTGACCTTTGTGTCCAGTTTAGAGTATAAATTTGTTGTGTAAATAAATAATAAAGGATAATTAAATAATATGTACTAAAATAAATAAAATATAGTATAAAATATAAATAAAATTTTAGAAATAAGACTGAATAAGAGAAAGGAATACTGACTCCATAGTCAGCAGACTTGAGTTCTAATCTATCCCCTCTGATTCTATAAGTATGACTTTGAGCAAGGACAAGGTGACCCCTAGGGCCTCTTCCAGCTCCAGATCGGAGAGGCAACTTGTCACGGTGGATAGAACACTGAACTTGAAGCCAGGAAGGCCTGTGCATAAATCCTGCTTCATCCATTTTTTAGCTCTGTGACTTAGCTCTGTGCCTTAGTTTCCCCTTCAGTAAAATGAGGTTGGATTTGAATCTCTAAGACTCCTCCTAGCTCCAAATGCACAATCCTGTGGATGTTATGAACAACATTGGCAGAGAAAACAGTAAAAATCAGGGCTCCTGGGTGTCTCATGGGTTAGAGAGCCAGGCCTAGAGATGTGAAGTGTTGGATTCTGTGTCACCCTGGGCAAGTCACTTAACCCCATTGCTCAGCCCTTATCACCCATCTGCCTCGGAACCAATACTTAATATCAATTCTATGACAGAAGGTAAGGGCTTAAAACAGATTAAAATGGTGAAAATCAGGCTTGGGAAGGCCAAGCGGAACCGCTGGCTGGAGCCCAAAAGAATCCGAGTGATATTGTGGGTATTTAAGGCTGAAAGTGGAAGAACACAGATGATGATGGAAAAGATCTGCAGAGATTTTCCCATCGAACACTTTGCCCCCTCGAGCGAGAGCCTTTGGTTCCTTAGAGAGCTCAGTGCAGGGCGCAGGGCCCGGGGCCGTTGAAAGGTTGGCTCCATCCTCCGACGAGGACAAGAGAGCGACCACATTCTGCTGAGACCACCGTCCCAGACGGGCTTCTGGAGAAAGTCAAAAATAGCACGATGGAAAATGAAGACAGGAAAAGTGGCTGGGCCAGGCCAAGCCTGCCCAGAGGAAGACTGTCCTGAGGCTACCCCATTCGGGGACGTTGAGGCGAAGCCGGGATCTTCAGGGCCCTCCAAAGAGGAAGGAGGCACTGAGGGCATGGAAGAGGCTACAGGGGACCTTCAGCCTTTGTTCCCCCAAAAGGCGACCCAGGATTTCCAGCCATCGCCAGTCCATCTCCCTACTGTCTGGCCGATTTGAAATTTGATTACGTAACAGACCTAAGAATCCTAGAGGAGACGAGTTGTGTCTGAGTCCAGACGAGGTCCTCCGTCCAGGATACTGTGTCAGGTGCTGGGGTGCCCCCTCATCCTTAGGTCAAGCAAAAAGAGGGGAGATTGCGCTGGGAGCCCAGTGGCCGGAGACCGTCCCTTCCCTCAGGCTCTTACCACCGGGGAAACTGAGGAAAGCCCCAGCTTCTGATAGCCCGTTCCCGGGCTCTAACGTGAGCCAGCTCCTGGTTGGCTTTGTGGCCTTGGACAAGTCCCTGGATTCTCCTGGCCTGTGAAATGGAAGATGGGCCTTCCGGCTGTCCCCGCCATCGTCTCATACCACAGAGCTGCCAGCACAGGACCCAGGCAGGGTTTTCCCAGGAATGGGAGTGGATTCGCCCTGACACGTCCCTCCTCCCTGGCCTGCTCCCCTTTAGGGAGTATTTTTGTAAGACGGAGGTTCGCTGGGGTCGAGGAACAGAGCCTGCAGTCCTGGAAAAGGGCGTTCGCTGCCCTACTTCCTGCACTAAAAATAGCTCCCATTTCTGGGGCCCATGAAGGCTTCAAAGCTTTCCTCAACACTGTCATCAACACTGTCGTCGTCATTTCTGGCCCAAGAGCCGGACAGGAGGGCTGGGATTTGAACCCAGAGCCGGGGAGCCAAAGCCGTGCCTGGGTCCCGCATCTCCCTTCATGACGGCTCGTGTATCTGGCACTTTCCTGAGGGCCCCACCGGAAGGAGCGGCGTGATGGGGGAGGAAGCCAAGACTGAGCCGGCCTCGCCTTTGCCCTGCTCTACGTGCCTGACATGTGCACAGAACGGGCAGGAGGCCGGGCCTGGGGAGCCGCAGCCAACAGACGCCTAAAACAGCCTCGATCTCGAGGGTCTCTGCGGCTGTGGGCCGTCCTTCGGGCTCTTCTGGAGCGGAGGGGCGGCCGGGGCGGAAGAAGCGGAGAAACAGAGGTGAGGAGAGACGGACAGACCGAGGGAGGGAGGGACAGACAGATAGATGGAGGGAGAGAGAGAGACACAGACAGACAGAGTGAAAGAGAGACAGACAGAGGGAGAAGAGAAGAGAGGAAGAAGCGGAGAGACAGGGGTGAGGAGAGACGGACAGACCGAGGGAGGGAGGGACAGACAGATAGATGGAGGGAGAGAGAGAGACAGACAGACAGACAGAGTGAAAGAGAGACAGACAGAGGGAGAAGAGAAGAGAGGAAGAAGCGGAGAGACAGGGGTGAGGAGAGACGGACAGACCGAGGGAGGGAGGGACAGACAGATAGATGGAGGGAGAGAGAGAGACAGACAGACAGACAGAGTGAAAGAGAGACAGACAGAGGGAGAAGAGAGGAAGAAGCGGAGAGACAGGGGTGAGGAGAGACGGACAGACTGAGGGAGGGAGGGAAGGAGAGAGACACAGACAGACAAAGAGGGAAAGAGAGGAGGGGGAGAGATGGAGAGGGAGGGAGACTCAGAGAGAGACCTCTGATTAGGATTTCTTGCCCTCCGTGTTTACCATGGTTTCCATTATATTGGCTTGGTGCCAGGTATTGGCAAACATCTGCCTCCCTGCCCGGGGCACACTTCTGGACATTCGCAGGGTCCCAGGACCCCTGTGGGGGGACGGACGATGGGGCCCATCGTTAGGTCCTTCTCCCGATTTCCTTCTGTCCCAGAAACCGACTGGCTTTTCCAGGAGCGTCCTGCAGAGTTCAGTAGATTCAGTCAGGAGAATATTTTGTGGCCTGAAATGGCCCTTTTGGTCAGACTCCTGCCAGGCTCGGGGGCCTCCCCTTGACCACTGTCCGTCCCTGCCATTGGAGCTCTTCGGAGACACCGTAGGCACAGAGGCTCTGTGCACTCTTGTTGTACAGAGTAGCTGCGCGTGGCTGGTGATAGGCTGTCCCGTGCCTCGGGCATCCCCCAGAGAAGTGCCTTCCCTCTTGGCGGCTCCCAAATCGCCCTGAGTTCCAACGTCGTCACAAGTAACAAGACTGGAAATGAGCCCCCACTGGCGGGACGATGGGAGAGCAAGGCTGAAGCTTGGGCTTTCCTGGGTCCGTGGATGAGGAATGACGCAGAATGGGGCCTCCCTGGCCTGGGGGCTCTTTTTCCACCCTCCACCTCTCCACAAGGCACGAAGGCCTCAGTTTCCATGAACGTGTCCAACAAAGTTGCCGTGCAGGGTGAGGCTGGGGCTCTGGGTGACACAGACGGTGTTTGTTATCAGAATATAATGAAGCAATTAATTCAGAGCATCATTTCACAAAGAGAAGGGGGTGCGCGGATCATGAGGCCGAGGACTCCCTGGCCTTCACCCCTCCACCCACCCAGTCCCACAAAGAAGAGTTGTCCTGCCTTCCCGAGGGCCGAGCCCCAGCCCGCTGCTGGCGCAGAGACGTTTAAAAGGAAAGCAAAGCCCCAACCTTCTCCAGCAGATAAAAATGGGCCCATAAACCCTCTGGTTCCCGAGTCCCCTGATCTGAACAAAGTTCCAAGGAGTGAAGTCGATTGTGGCCAGGCCAAGCTTACAGGCCTTGAATGCCAAGGGAACAAAGGAAAGAAGCAGAGACATTTTTGTAGCTCTTTGAGGTCTGCCAAACTCTGGGCAGACACTGTCTCATGGGACGATCTTCCCAAATATCCCACTCAATTCCACTAACTTTATTTGATATTGAGAGACAACTAAGTGGCATGGTGGATCGAGTTCTGGGCTTGAAGCCAGAAAGTGGAGGATTCAAATCCTACTCCAGACTCATTAGCCGGCAATTCCAGGCAAGTCATTGAAGCTCTTGGCATCTCTGTTTTCTCATATGTAAAGTGAGGGGGTTGGACTCTGTCAGGATCCTTGGTATGGGCATCATTACCTGCATTTTGCAGGTATGAGTGTTATGCCTCCTTGGGACTGATCCAAGGTCTCCCCGCTAGTCAGTGTCAAAAATAGGACTCAAACCCAGGTTTTCTGATTTCAGGGGCAGCACCCAATCGGACACCCTGGCCCACTTCTCAGGACAGGAGAAAGTGGTTTATCCCGATGTTCTTCTGGGGGCCTGAGCAGATGAAACCCAGTAGAAACAAGCAGTGACCCAGGAGAAGCAATGTCAGTAAATCACGTCCACCCAAAAAATGTTTGTGGGAAAAGGTGGATGGGTCAGAAAGTCCAGAGTAGGATAACTGAGGACCAGTCCAAATGGCCTTGGTGTCCTCTCAACGTCAAGGTGACCATAGGAAGGAAGGGCACTGCATGGTATGGAAGGCAAGCGAAGTCAACAAGCACTTAATCGTTACCTATTGTATGCCAGGTACAGTGCTAAGCACTGGAGATTGGTACTTGGTAAACCTAAAAGGGCCATCATCATCACCATCAACATTACCACCATCGCCGTCTTCACCACCACCACCATCTTCACTATCACCATCACCACCATCATCATCACCATCTCTACCACCACCACCACCATCACCATCGTCATCACCATCACTATCATCACCACCACCTCTACCATCACCACCACCAGCATTACCATCACCACCATCACTGTCATCATCACCAGCATCACCATCACCATCGTCATTACCATCACTATCATCATCATCGCCATCATCTCCATCTTCATCATCATCACTGTCATCACCATCACCATCGTAATCACCATCACTATCATCACCATCGCCATCATCTCCACCATCTTCATCACCACCACCATCACTGTCATCACCATCATCATCACCATCGTCATCACCATCACTATCATCATCATCGCCATCATCTCCACCATCTTCAACACCACCACCACCATCACTGTCATCACCACCACCATCATCATCACCATCACTATCATCACCATCGCCATCATCTCCACCATCTTCATCACCACTACCATCACTGTCATCACCACCACCATCATAATCACCATCACTATCATCACCATCGCCATCATCTCCACCATCTTCATCACCACCACCATCACTGTCATCACCACCACCAGCATCATCCTTAGCCCCAGAATCACAAACTCCCTCCTATTCCACCCATTTGCGGTAGGATGCATCATCAGGAGGCTTTTCCTTCCCTCCAGGATGACTTGGCCTTCTTCACTCCCCTCCTTTGCTTCTGGTTGTGCCCTGTGGGGCCAAGCCAAGCCAGGCTAACAATCTCTCTTCAACCTGACCACCTTTCAGACTCAGAGGACGGCCATGGCCATCCCGTGCGCCCCGGAGGCTTCCCTGCTCGAGGCTGAAGTCCTCCATCCTTTCACATACATGACCCTTTCCCCCATCACAGCTGCCCTGTTCGGCACACTTCCTGGCTTATCAGTGTCCTTCCTAAACCCGAGGATTCCCTCCAAGCAAATTCATGACTACAGGTGTAGCCAGATGTCCTGGGATGGCCTCATTCCTGGCATCCGTGTCAGCAGCAGCCATGGAAAGTGGCTCTTAGATCCTGAGACCAGACTGCAGTCATTTCATGACAGCATCGATCTAGAGCTGGAAAGGTCTTGGAGGCCATCTGGTCCAACCTGCTCTTTTTCCGATTTACAGAGAGCCTTTTCCAGGGTGAGGTACCTAGTCAGAATCAGGTGGGATTCGAATTCAGGCCTTCCTGACTTCAAGCACAGCCCTCTGTCTACTGGCTTCCTGCCTCTGATGACAGTAATCTCCCCGACGGGCAAGTTTCCATTTTAAGCCCCAAGAAAAAGGCTCCACGGTCCCCTTCTGGAGGTGATAAGGAAGTCGGGCAGACAATAAATAGTAAGCACCTACTCTGTGCCAGGCTTCGTGCTAAGGCCTGGGGGGATGAAAAGAGGCTTTAGACAGCTCGTGCCCTCCAGGAGCTCCCGGACAGATGGGGGCGACAACACAAACAGCCTGAAATTAAACAGGCCCCACAGCCGCTCAGACTGGGGGCGACGCTAATGACCGAGTCACGTGGCCTCACCGTACGGTATGAAAATGGCTAATTAAACTATTATCAGTCTTCATAAGTAGCATTTGTATTCAGCACTTAAAGGTTTTTCTCTTGATCCTCATCACACTCCTGGGAGGCAGACATGACTGTTAGGCCCGTTTTACAGGTGAGGAAACTGAGGCAAACAGAATCAAAGCTAGTAAATGTCTGAGGCCTGATTTGAACCCAGGTGTTCCTGTCACTAGGCCTCTCCGTTGCTCTGCCCAGCTCCCAATAGAGACAGCCCAGTCATCTCTTGCTCTGGTCCCTTGGGCAGCCTCCAGTGGTTCTTTGGGGTTAAGGGAATGGTCAGCCCCCACTTTCCGGGCTGTGAATTGGAACAAAGCCTTAGAAACTCTGTGCTTGGTTTTCTCTGGATTGTTGGCAAACAACCTGACTGCAGTTAATGTAATCTTTTTATGGATTCTTGAATTTAAATGAGCTGCAATTAAACTTAATTAGCCTCGGATGCCTTTTGGGAAGGTAACTGGAGAGGGCCAGAGTCTGCAAGGGCCGATTACCGAGTGCTTCGGCTCCTATTTTTCCCTCATGCCGGGCCTTGTTTCATTAGATCTGATGGCCGACCCCGACAAGGACACTCGCCGAGGACATGTCCGGAGGAGGTGGGGCTGGGCCTGAGCTCAGGCCGGATGATAATGGGAAACGGGGAGCCCGCGTTGTGTGTAGACCTGCCAAAGGGTGTCCATGGCACAAGCCGGTAATCAGTAGCACCGTGCCGTGAAATGCTGCCCTGCAGCGGGTGCAGATGACCAGGGCAGGAACCTGGCCTTGGAGGGAGAGGAGCCCCCGGGTACAGGCCGGTTGAGCCTAGGCCCCAGAAGAGAGGATAAGAGCCACACACAGGGCCAGCCTTACAGGGCTGGAGTCACAAAGCCCCCGGCAAACACAGCTCATGGGGACCAGCAGCTTTGGGGACGACCATCCCCCTGTCCAGGGCAATGGCGCTCCCTTCCCAACTCTGGCTGGAAGCTCCTGGAGGGCACATTCTGCCTCTCATCCTGGCACCAACCAAGCCGGGGCAGCCTTGATCACTGAATCAGCAGCCATTGACTCCCATTTCAGGGCCGGGTCTGCAGAGGGATGTCCCCCGAGAATGCTCTCCAGCAGAGCAGACTGCTGCCTGGGCATGACCTGTGGCTTCCATAGTGTCTGGAGGGGTTCGGGGTCACCCAGTGCGCGGGGATCTGCTACAGAAACTGAACCATGGCTGCCGGGCCCTGAGGCCTTCTTGGTGTCCCCTCTGGCACCTGCCTTGGAGCCTGAGCTCACTGAGACAGAGTGAGGCCCCCAGGGGCACTTAGTGTAGGGTCAGCTGGGACCTGCCAGCTTGGCGCCCCTTTGTCTGCATGGGCTGCCCTGGGCATCCCTCTGCTGCTCATGGCAGCTGATCCAAGTTGAGGTTCAGTTTTCAGTGAGAAAAGAAGAGGAAGGGCGCACAGACAGGTGAGCTGCCAGTTGGGTGGGGGTCTCCGGGAGCTGTGCTCCATCTCACACTGAGCTGGTCACAAGAACACACTGTGCCAGGGCAGAGAGCCCAAGGGGGTGGGATTGAGGGGGAGTGATCCCAAGAGGAGGGGGAGTGAGGCCAAGAGGGACGGATGGAGGGGGAGTGAAACCAAGAGGGGCAGGATGGAGGGGGAGTGAGCCCAAGAAAGGTGGGATGGAGGGGGAGTGAGTCCAAGAGGGGCGGGTGTGAATCTTAAAACTGCTCAGACTGTACCTTAGAATATTTGGTTAAGTTTTTCCCCTATTGTAACAATGGATGTACTTGATCAGGAATGTATTGAGAACTTTAAATTACTCCACCCTACTCAGACAGTGCCTTAGGGGAAGATAAAGTTGAAAACTCCTGATTGAACAATGAAAGTCCCCAACTCATACTTAGAGTGAAGCTAAAACCTTAAGCTAGGTCTATTTTTAGATCTAATACAAAAGAGTGCTAAGTACCTATAAAGGTTAAATTAATACCTAAAAGGTCAAGCAACTTACAAAAGGCAAGCTTAACAAAAGAGGTGTGAAGTACTCTGTAGATATAATCTAACCAGAGAAGGTGAGAACAAAAGAAGATGTGAACTAAGAATAGGCAGTCCTGGGAAAAAGTGTCTACTGTGATTGGTAGATGTGAAAACTTAGGGGAGGTGACATAAGAGAAAATTTCTTTAAAAGGAAGGGGAGTTTGAAATTGAGTGGTTGGAGTTCGTAGATTTTGGATTGGAAATTAATTGGAGTTGGAGTTTGGAGGTTTGGAGCTTTCTTGAAGATGATCTTATGGTGAGTGATAAAGACTGACTCGCTCTCCCTTAGGCCCAGGCCTGCCCTTTCTACTATTTTCTCTCTCTCTCTCCTTCCCTTAATTCCTTCATTTGTATTAATTAAAATCTCCATAAAACCCAGCTGACTTGGGTATTTTCATATTTGGGAATTTCCCATGGCGACCACTTATTTTAAGATTTTAAATCAAGACACTAAAAATTATCTTTACAGTGTGGCTGAAACCTTTAGTTTTGGCAATTCACAGTCTTGGCAAACCACATTTTCATGGTTACACGGGATGGAGGGGGAGCGAGCCCAAGGGCTGTGGGGATGGGGGAGTGCCAGGTGACCTCAGCCTCCGGCCCCAGGTCTGATTGGTCTGGTTCTCCTGGCTCCATCTCCCTCATCCTCTGGGACTCCACAGGAGGCTGCTTCAGCCTGGGCTGATAATCGAAGGTGGCTGGAGCCCGACCATCTGCTCCAAAGCCTTGCCCATGAAGCATAATCATTTGCCTCCGCCCAGTCCTGTGGCCCTGGCGGTCTGTCCACTGTCCCGGTTTAGCCCGCCTACCCGCTGTGGGCTAATCCTTTTACATTTCATCCATGAAGCTGGGCAGCTGCTCGAGATCTCATCCTCCAAGGACGATGCCAGGAGCGACAGGGGGACGGAAGGCTCTGCTGACCAAACGGAGCCGCGCTCGTCTGAGGGGCTCAGGGTTAGCGCAGGGCTCCGCTCCAAGATGGCGGCTCATCCTCCTGCGCACATGACAAAGGGCCATCTGTGAGCATCTTGCTCTGGGAACTGGGGAGAGGTCCAGGGATGGGCTCTCGTTCTCCTGGTCCGCATAGAGCCGGCAGTCTCACGGGGAAACACCCCTGGACACTCTTGGTGCCGCGGGTCCCTCCTACGGAGGACGGGCCCGTCTGCTTCTGCCAACATCCTTCCCTTCCCTGACACGACCAGCTTCTGGAAGCCTGAGCCCTCTCCCCTCCCCCCCACTCCCAGGGACACAGGCCTCTCCCATCCACATTCCTCCCTTTGGGCCATTCACTCCTTTGCAGCTCCGAACCCCACTTCTGCTACACACAGTCCCGGGAGCCAGAGCCGGAGGTGGCCTTCGAGACCCTCCCTTTGCCCACGAGGAACCCAAGACCCAGAGAGGAAAAGACTTTCCTGAGGTCACTGCGGAGAAGCGACAAAAGTCACTGATCAAAACTGAACACTCGTTTCCCGACTCCAAAGCTACTATTTCCCCCCACTAGGCCCCGTTGCGCCCAGTTCTTTGCACCCTTTTCCGGTCCCCTCCCACACTCCCGGGATGTCCTTGGACCCCCAGCACCAAGGAGAGCACCCTGGGGCCCGGCAGTCTAGAAGAATGTTGGATGTTATGCTCATGCCTCCCCCGGCTGACGGGCGCTCCCTGAGGCCCCACCGTCAAGGCCAGCGAGCGCCCCGGGCATGGAGCACCCAGGAAAGCCTCCGGAGTGAAGGGTCACTCTGTCCCTGAGCAGGCTGCCTTCGGCCCCCACACGGCTGTCCTCCATCTACCCTCTTTGTATTTATGTCATCTTCCCCTTCCTCTCTGCTGCTCAGTCTTGGGCCTGAGAAAGCATTTCTTGAACTCCTGTGAAGGACCCAGCCGAAAGGCGGTCGGGATGCCTTCCACTGACGCTGCCCACGAGGGGCCGGCAGCCCGTGCAGGGGAGAAGGACAGAGCCCGGGGCATTATGGGATCACAGACCCTGGGCTGAAAGGTCGTTTTCTGGACGAGGAAACAGCCCTGGAGAGATGCAGGCAGGCAGGAAGAAGCGAGGGCGGATGGGAGCCCCAGGTCCTCGGAGGTCGGAGCCACAGGCTCTTCCCGGGCCTCCCTGGAGGAGTCAAGGGACAAGCAAGGCCATCGAAGCAGGTGTGGGACACCTGGGGGATCGTCCGTGGCCTGCTTTGCCTGGAAGATGAGACTTGAAAAGAGGAGGAGAGAGAAGACTGGAAAGGCAGGCTTGAACCTCGTCTCATTGGAAGACCCCCAGGGCGAGGCAGCGGCAGGCAGATTATCCAGAGTATTGGGGGCAGGAGTGGGGGGGGTGGATTTTGACCATTCACTAGAGATTAACAAGGGGGGGAGGACAAAAATGGAGGCAGCCTTTTAGTAAGATTAAGCTGGCCGTCATCGAGTGAGCCCACAGACACTCTCGAGAGCAGGGCGCGCTTTCCTATCGGATTCCATCCGGAGCTGCCATGAAATGTGGTTGTGAGCTTGAGAAGAAAGAGGAAAAGCCAGAAGGTCGCGCCGTTTGTTTCCAGGAGCATCCCGGCCTGCGCCGACTTCTGGCTCTCTCTGGGACCCAGGACAAGCCCTTGCAGAAGGGAGGATCGCGATGGGGATGGGGATGATTGTGGAATTCAAAAGAAAAAGTGAATGTTTAAAAAAATAAAATACAAAAAAGGTTGTTTGTTTTTTTATGGAAGTGATATGTCGTGTTCCAGGCCTGTGGTTTCTCCCCTGTAGCTTTGCAAAGGAGCCAGGAAAGGTGTTTTCTCGGATCTCTTCTTGGGGGCCCTTTTGTTAGGTGTCATTTTGCAGCATCCTTTTCTTTTCTTAAACCTTTACCTTGAGTCTTAGAATCAATACTGTGTATTGGTTCCAAAGCAGAAGAGTAGCAAGGGCTAGGCAGGGAGGGTTAAATGACTTGCCCACGGTCACCCAGCCAGGAAATGTAATCCAAATGATGTATATGACCTTTAGTCATTGCCTCTACCCCTCTTTGATGAACAATTGAGCTTCTCCATATGACCTCCATAGATCTTCCAGGTAAACTATTCTATGGTCCCCTCATTTCTTTTGGTATCACCCTTTATATATGCAACCTAAATCACATACCCATTTTGACTTCGTCTTGGTATGGGGTGTGAGATGCTGCTCTGAACCTAGTTTCTGCCATACCGTCTTGCAGTTTTCCCAGCAGTATTGGTTATGATGAGTTCTATCCCAAGAGCCGAGGTCTTTGGGGGTATCAAACGCTCACTTGCTGAGGTCATTTACCTCTAACCTATTCCACTGATCCTCCCTTCTGCCTCCTGGCCAGTGCCATACTGTTGTGATGACCACACATTAGGGTACTGTTTAAGGTCCGGTGCTGCTAGGCCCCCCTCCACATTTTTTTCATGGATTCTCTTGATATTCTTGATCTTTTGTTCTTCCAGATGAATTTGATTATTTTTCTAGTTCTATAAAATCGTTTTTTGGTAGTTTGATGGGTATGGCACTGAATAAGTAAATTAATTTAGGCAGAATGGCCCTTTTTATTCTATTAGCTCGACCTACCCATGTGCAGTTACCGTTTTCCTAATTGTTTAGATGAGTTTATTTGGGTGAGAAGTGTTTTCTAACTTGTCCTATAATTCCTGCGTCTGTCTACACAAGTAGGTTTCCAGATGTTTTCTCTTGTCTCGAGTGATGTGAAATGGAGCTTCTCTTTCTAACTCGGGCCGCCGAGCTGTGTTGGAAACATGGAAGCGGCTTCTCTTGTAGCCGGCAGCTTGGCTGCGATGATTATTTCCTCTGCTCTTTTGGGGGAGCTTCTCGGATTCTCTCAGGAGACCATCGTAGCGTCCACAGACGGGGAGCGTTTAGTCTCGTTGCCTACTTGGATCCCTTCCGTCGCTTTGCCTTCTCTCGTGGCTGGCACAGCATCAAGAGAGGAGGTGACCGTGGGCATCCTGCTTCCGCCCTGGGCTTCCTGGGCAGGCTTCCACCGCTTGCTCACGGTTTGGGATCGACGCTGTTTCCTCCTTTGAGGAAGGGCCTCCCGTGCCGCTGCTGGAAGGGGGGAGGCTGGTATTTTGACCGAGGCCTTCTCTGCAGCTCTCCGCGGTCCAATTACGGATGTGTTTGATGATGTGGGCGGCTCTCCCAGCAGTCCCCCATCCTCGCGCTCCTGGCGCAGAGCCCGCCGGCTCACCGTCTTCCTTCTCTCTTCGTGCTCTGCCTGCTCGGCGATCAGCCCCCCATTTGTGGCGTCCGAAGAGTGTGGCAGGCCTGTGCCCTGCCTTCTCCCCAGACCGTGTTGATGGGGGCCTCCCGTCCCCCAGGCCCCCTCACTGCCCCCAAATGGGGGAACCCCCAGAGTGCGGCAACTCATGGAAATGATCCTGACTTGATAAACTGGGCTCTTGTGGGGTGTCTGCAGTGTCCGGGTGAGCAGGGAACCCAAAGGGGGAAACGTGGAGAAAGAAAAAGGCCCATTTTGTTTACGTGAGGAAAAACAGGTTTGGGGGAGTTTATTGTAGAGCCCTGAAGGGCTGTGCAAAGGGCTCTGTGCTGAAACTAGAGGACATACGTCTCCTCTTATGGCCTGAGTAGAAGTCATTGGCAGTGCTAGGATTTGAACTCGGGCCCCGCTACTCCGCCTGCACCAGGCCACCCTGGGCTCTTCCCTACAAGTAAACAACCTGTGAGGGTCTCTGTGGCTGGCGAGGGGCCCCCTCCCTCGGCTGCCCGATGCACCCTCTTGGCCCGGACCTGGTCCCGCCTGCCCTCTGTGTCCCCCCCAACCACAGCGAGGCATCCATCCCCGAAAGTCTTCTGTGAAAAAGGAAGCGGAGGGGTCGCGGGCCCCAAGGGGGAAGGCCAGGCGGGCCCTGCGCCGGGACCGTCCCTGACTGCCTCCTCTCTGCCTCGGTTTCCCCGTGTACAGTTGGGGCCTGGGTTGGCCTTTCCAGCTCTGAAGCCACCGACCCCCCTCCTCGACCCCCCCACAATGCTGTGTGTTTAGCAGACTCTCCGGGGAAGGGCCGGAGCAGCCTCTGGGCAGCGGCCTCGGCCCTTCGTCTCGGGGGCAGCCGGGCTCCCCGGGCGCGCCCAGCCTGGCTGCCCCCCTGGGGCGCGGGCACGAAGCTCCTCGGCCTCTCGGGGCCCTGCTCGGGGGTTGGTCCTGCGAGGGGGCTGCCCAGCGGGCCGCTGACCTCGTCACCCCCCGAAGAAGCATCAGGGACCCGCCCAGGCGTGAGTGCCGGCCTGGAAAACGGGCAGAGAACCAAAGGCTGAAGAAGGCCCCG